>NW_020654878.1:1147251-1188061 GCF_003589595.1 Hyposmocoma kahamanoa | reverse complement strand
CTAAAAGATTAAAGGAAAATGTAATTAAGTTATTTTTATAAGAGATCAAAAAAGGTAAGAATTGAAACGAAAACGACCTATTTATTATTTGAAAACTAAAATAAAATCAGTTTTTGAAAATTAATCAATCTGTAGTGAAATAAACATTTACTTTCTTTATAAAGATGACATTATTGTAAAAAATTTACTTATCATAACTGAAGTTGATAAGTGGTAATTTTTCGTGTCAAATTTCGCACGTGGGTTAACCAGGCCAAATTAGGGTTCTGAGAATTTCCGGGAATTTACTTCATTATTCATTACTGTTTAGGCAGAAAAGTGTTTTCGTAATAGCGCTTACTTACATACTTGTGCCGGTGGCATTGGGTCGTTTCTTTTTTCGAAAATTCGGCTGGAAATGCGGTTACGGTCAATGGATAGGCTATAGAGAGATGTTGACAAATCAATTTTGGCCTATAATTAATTATATGGATATCACTTGCATGTGGTTTCAACGAGACCGTGCCACAAGTCACATGAATTTATTGCAAACCAAATTTACCGATCGCATAAATTCACGAAATTCAGCCGTTAGGTGGCCAGTTGGATCATGTGATTTAACAACACTGGATTATTTTCTATGGGGTAATGTTGAAGACAGAGTCTATATGGAGCCAATCGAATCGATTGCAGCATTAAAACTCAAAATTCGTGAACTGAATTAACGAAATAGACCCAACATTAAAAAAGTGATTAAAAACTTTGATGAAAGAATCGACATCTACATATAACTGTGGTCGTGGTGGACATTTATCAGATATCATTTGTCAGTCATAAATGCCAAACCTTACTTTTTTAATACAATAAAAATTTGAATCATTTGAATTTATTGTTTTATTTTTATTTACAAAACTAAGTTCTTGAAAAACCCTTTACAAAGATTACAAGAACATTTGGGAAAAAATTCCTTTGATCCGGCCGGTTTCGAACCGACGTCTTTTAGCATCGAACCAGCGGACCTCACGAATTTTTCTATGTGCTTGTTGTCGTGTCTTTGTATTGGGTTTTTCAACGACTTTTTAGCCGTAGCGCCGTCAATGATTCATTGTCTAATTTTTGACAATTTTGTACATTTATTTTAATTTTATCGAAATTATTATTTTGACATCTAGTCTTTCAATTATTACTATCATTAAAACCCCCGGTTTTAAATTACTGACAGACTTATTAAATGCATAATCATGTGCATGTAATGTTATTGAAAAATAAACATATTACAGCGGTAGAGCTGTCACGACAGGGCGCGACAAGAGCGAGAGCGACATAAAGCGCGAGATACTGCTATTTTCGTACTTTATGTCGCTCTCGCCCAATTCGCGCTTGTTCTTGCTAGCCCTACTGGTTGTCGAAGTACATGTGAGAAAATGTATAATATACCTATCTTCAATATTTGTATGCATAATATTTGGCCGAAAACAGTGAAATTTTCTATCTATGAAATAAAAATTATATGACTTTAACTTTGAAAAAGGTTTTAAGGCTTTCGCGGTTATTCACTAACGTATTAACACTAATTACAGGTATCTTACCAGATATGATATCTTTGTATTTTCACGATATTTCGGCACGGTTACACGCTCCATTAACGATTGCCTGGTTTTAGGAAAAGTCACTACAACGAGGCAATCGTTTGCTAAAATCGAAGACAATCTCATCTGATGTTAACACGTTCATCGCCGTGGTGGATCAAAATTACCGGTACGACACACCTAACTTTGCTCGTTCACGCCGCAGGTGGCAAACGCGAAGTATTTAACCGTATAATATAACCGGCGAGACTCTGTCGAGCTTCTGTTGTCACTTGGTTTTTAGGATTTTTAATAGCATACCTACTTTTCTAAACTAAGAGGAAAAAAATGTACATTTGGATATAAAAAAATACTTTAACTTCAAATTTAATTTAAAAGTTCCAAAATAAACAAAAAATGGTTAATGTGAAATGCCAATCTCAAATAAAAACTTATGTCAGTTATAGGTAAACATTACGTGTACGTACTCGATCCGACATTGTGAACGGAGAGGTCTAAACGCAATAATCATTGCGATTAGGCCGAAATGCCAGGCACTAAAAATAATCCCAACATAGAGCCAAATAATAAAATATCGCGAAAGAACTTCTTTCCGGCTGGTTGAAAATTCTAGCCGGCGACGAACGTGTTAAGCGAAAAGTAGCCAACACTGTTACGCATTTATGTTTAACCAATATGTAGCTTTGAATAACCCTAAATTGTAACTTTCGAGAAACATAGAATGCTGACAGTGTACTTATTCCACTATTTTACCGTACACTTGGAAGGATAAGCAAAATCGTGACTATTGCTGTTTCTTTTTTCATATATACTCAAAACAAACATTGAGAGTGGTTACTCTTTAGCATCGTTACACTTGCGATTTACAGGCGATTGCGTCGAAGCAAACGCCCGACTGCATCGATGCAAACACCTATAAATCCCTGTTAAAAATCGCCGTGTCTAATTGCTTTTAGATAAAATTTCTAAAATGTACAATACATTATAGCACACAAGAACTAAATACATAGCAAACAAATCTCAAAGGACAAAGTACGACATGCGGTTTTATTACAAAACAGCAATCTTTTTCCGGCAACCTCAGATTAATAGGATAAAGTTAAATTTTAAGAAGTCCTGCAACTTTACCTATTTTAGCCGCCAAGGATCCTCGTGAAATTACAGGCACATGGGACTTGTCAACTTATGCCCTGAGAGTTAAAGCTATGAGGGGCACTGCGACTTAGACAAAGTAGATATTTGACGATTGAATAATATTTGACGGTGAAACTCTGTCAACCCATCTGTCAAAAGCGTCGATGAGGGCTTGTTATATCGAGCCAAACTAGATTCCTAATTCTAACGAATCTTAATCCACCCTAGCGAAATGTGGCAGTGCCACTGCAATTGCAATAGACAGGCGTGTCGCTTACCAACAGGCGCACGACTTGTTGGTACCGTTACTTGGTATCATAAAAAAAAGTGCAATAAATTCTCATTATACGTATACGAACCTTATTATGAACGAATGAATGGATAAGTTTTTGTCCTGAAATTACACTCGGAATGTTCCACGCAATCTTTTGTTACCAAAATAAACATGTATACAAACCGCAGGTGTAATTTGTTTTAATACGACAATCATCTATCTCCTATCATCCGTTCGAGGAATCGTAGTCATAATTTTATACCTTAGACGTGCTGTAGGCGCAAAGACGAGGAAGATTTAAACGAAATTACACCATATTCACCCGGTGGCCGAGTGAATGAAATACGTCCTAGCAAAGGGTGAACGACCTCTTGACGTGAAGCCACGTTGCAAGATGGCGGCGCGGGTAGGGTTACCATTCTGAAATTTGAATAATCCTGACATTGTGATGATGATGTGAAGAAACCGACTTCTAACTTTGCTTATATGTATAACTGCCTCCGTGGCCTAACGGTTACCATGCCGGACTGCCACGCAGAGGTCCCAGGTTCGATTCCCGGGCCGGGAGAAATAGTTGTATGGCCTACAATTATTTCTCTCGTGAGTTTGGGTGTAATTTGTGGTTGTCTATGTGTGTGTCCATGGCACCCGCGACACAGGGTTTCCCTAGTGCGGGGCTATGTTGAGTGTGTGCGTTATATGTATGTACATACAAATTGAAAGTAAAAAATCAACAATGGGTTACCGTAAAGTGAATTCGAATTGAGAACCTCCACCTTTTTATCTCGAAAATCTCTTCACACGGCTCTGATCTCGAGGTTGATAGTCAAAAAATATAATAATAATAATAACGTACCAAACAAGCTTACTCAATTACCTTTGAAGCTAGGTTATTGTGTGTGTGTGTGTGTATTGTGTGTGGTTATCCAGTACCTATACTATGACTACCAGAACAATGGAATCTACTCCGAGACATAACTCAGAACCGATTTAGTAAATTTCTTTTCCAAAATTGATCCGACCAGAAATCGAACCCAAGACATCTTTATCCAGCGCCCACAGTGTAAAGGATGACCTCGGTAGTCCAATGCTTTTAATTATTGCTTGCTTTTAATTAAATGATTTTATGTAATGCTTGCTAATGATCTCAGGTTCTATATTTCAAGATTTTGGTGTAATTAAAAATTAATATTTCAATTATCTTTACTAACAATTTCTTGATTAATTGGAATTATAACATTAATAAATAAATAAATAACGCACACACTCAACATAGCCCCGCACTAGGGAAACCCTGTGTCGCGGGTGCCATGGACACACACATAGACAACCACAAATTACACCCAAACTCACGAGAGAAACAAATGTAAGCCATACAAACATTTCTCCCGGCCCGGGAATCGAACCTGGGACCTCTGTGTGGCAGTCCGGCATGGTAACCGTTCGGAAACGGAGACAGTTAAACATTAATATAAGTATTCCGGCTAATGCTTACAATGTGTTGATTTTAATAAAAATATAAGACTTTGTTTTGTATTTAACATTGTTGCATTGCTAATCGCATGCGAATGCGTAAGCTTTAAAAATAAAATGTTTTTACCACTCCTCTGCCTTCTTGAGTAGAAAAATCCGAACAGATGTTAAATTCTGACAAAATCCGGACAGGAGATCATACGCCGCAAAGGTTCGTATAAATCCGAACGGGTGGTAACCCTAAGCGCGGGAAACCCGAGAGCACTCATTCCGATTGCTCTCTATTTTTTATTACAAACTTGCGGTTTTTTGTAATTTTCCGCAGTTTTTTTAGCGTTCCGTGAATAGTATGAATTAAACCCTGGTGAATAGAATAAAGATCAACTTTATTTTCAAGTTACGTACATTTGTAAAACTTAGTAAGAAATACCTCTCGCTAAGAAATCGGTAAGAAAATAGAGACAGGAAACCGATGTCAAAACTAAATCTTTGCAGAATCGGAAACGGAAGCGGAAGCGTAATTACTATAAAGATATCTACTATATAGTACGCAATAGGACTTGTTTTTTATTTCATGCGCGCGCCCCACCACCAAGAAATCCGCGGGGCGCCACATCCATTATGAGCGTTGTAAACTTTCGATTAAAAATCCATTACAAACATTGCGGAAGCAGAAACGGAAACAGATGTGGAAAAGCATACGGAACCTCCGCAGTAGCGGAACCGGAAGCAGAAGTCTATTACATCACTACTACACGCGTCACCCTAAAATATAAAGTTGACAAGTTCCATGTCTTTAGTTACACCTATCCATTCAGACCAGAATGCAGTAATCCTCAGATTCTAGCAGTACTTACCTAGATGAAGTCTTTCCCAAGGACCTATACTGCGGACATACACACGATAACAAGAAATAGAAATAGAACCCATTTATTGTAATAAGCACGTGTAGTTTGTCACAGCATAGTGATAGAAACAGTCGAGTATCTTTATTACGTTCCCGTAATCCAGTTAGGCCACGGTATTACTACGATAAAAGGGAACTTGGGCCTATTTCTAAAAAGGAAACACAAAAACTCCACCTATATATTGGGATTACATAAATACAAGATATGTAACTAATTATAATTGAACACATAAAGCAATTGTGAGATGGTAATTCATTACGAAATATCATGTTACATGTATACGCACTCTGGAGAAAACATTTTCCTTATGTACATAATGTTTCGAATAACACGCCCCAAACTTATTGCTATATGAATACGTGAAGGAGTATAAGAAATTCAAAGAAAAATCTTGTTAGATACATTAAGCCGGAAATATGACTTGCTATTTGGATATATAATCCTACACTTTTACAAACGACGATGTTATGTTTGAAAAAAATTAGGAAAAATGTTAGTTTGTACAGAAACATGTGTATATAAAATACAATATCTATTTCTGCCACGAAACAACGATGGGCATTTCTGCGTTCCGGTTTTAAAGGGTAAGAACACAGGATCATCTCAGTTGTGTGTCGTAGAGTGTCTATGGCAGGATTTTGTATGTGTTGTATTCTGGTAAAAGTTAATTAATGGGTAGATATTGAGCTACTATTCAACTGCCATTAAAATTTTTTGGTATTCAGCTCTTCAATTGCGAGACGATGGTACATCGATGCCTTAGTCGACTAATTGCTCGTATTTGACATCAAATAACTAATCAATACAGAGAAACCGACCTCAAAAGTCATTTCAAATTTAAATGAGACCGCTCCTGAGGTACCCTCTGAGGTTTCCAACAAATAAAAGAATCATCTAAATCGATTGACAAATGCCCCGGAGTTATCGCGTAACATTTACACAAACATACAGACGAATTGAGAACCTCATCCTTTTATTGAAGTCGGTTAAAACTAGATTAAAAAAAATTAAAATAATTTCCATGATAGTTTTACTTAAGCAACATCAATCGTTAGTGATTGACTTTTTTTTTTCATTTATTTATAAGGCACTAGTAAAGTACTTATATACATTGCACTCTAGTCAAATACAAAACTAATAAGTAATTTACATTTCACGTAATCTAATAAATAAACCACTGAACTCAGAATTCACTCAGTGGCAATTTTCTTATTATCTATTAAGGCTTAGACCCATATATCATGTGATCTTTATGTTCAGTGTCAATGGCACTATTTTTAATCATACACTGACACTAGCTCAAATGGTTTTGTCCGTTTCAAACGTCTTATGATATCTGTGTGACAGAGGAGGTGGCTTCGGCGTACTTCTGATTTTATATTTAGCAGAATAACAAATTTTATCACAATTGCTATCAAAATGTCAGTGGACGTCTCAATGGATTTACAATAACGAGTGGTTTCAAAAAAAATTATATACTTGGAGCCTTGGTGAAGTCACAGTCACATGGGACTTGTCAACTATATCTCAGGGTGTCGGGGGCAGTGGCAGTGGACAGGCCTGTCGCTTACCACCACGCACACGACGTCGCGTCATGGTCACTTCACGTTGATATCATAAAATAAATTATAAAGTTTTCATTTATCCCTAAGGGTTTTATTATATTTCTGTTTATGTATAATTAAGAGTAGGCACAAGACACATTATGTTTAATATATATGACAAGAAAAAGACATTAAAATTTCAACAACGGCTGTGCTCTGGGCCATCATGCCCTTGGCTGGTAATGTTCCCCGTTGGATAGCTAGGTTTATTATGAAACGGAAGCTACTAGGCTTTTAGTCACTGGAGGCTTCAACGAGACGAACTAAAAGATTCGATTGCGGCCCCAAGGGACCATGGCAAAAATATCCGACGTCCCGAAAAATTTGTTTATTTGAAAAAAAAAAGAAAAATAAGCAAATTAGATTCTCAAAAAAAAAATAGAAAAAATCTTTGACTTTGATAATTATAGGTAAGCACATTACACTTGAAATCAAAAGCAGTAGAGCTCGTTGTGAAAGTGTTCGTCCAGGGAAGTGCTGCCACCTTACCTATTTCTACCGCCAAGCAGTATTATAAGCAGTAGTGGCAGCATTACTGTTTTCCGGTTTTAAAAAAAAAAATAAAAATCATTGATTAAACTCTACTGCTCATTCGTAAAGTCAAAGTCAAAGTCAAAGATTATTTATTCCATAGGTAAAATAAATTTACACTTGAAATCGTCACATTTAAGATGCTGCTCGTTCAAAACGCTGACCTCCCTGAGAAGAACGAGCAAGAAACTCTAGGAATTGCATTTTCAAATAAACTTAAATGCTATGGAATACACTTTGAATCAAATTTGTGTGGATTCTGGAGCCACGTCGTCTTTCCATACATCTTTATATAAGCAGATTCTCCTGAGAAGAATGAACCAGAAACTTTAGGGGTTGCTCTTTGTAAATAAACATTCGTAACTTGTAAATAAAAAATGAATATTCTTCTTAACATGATTTACAATTTCAGAAATATACTGTAACGCTAGTATAACAAAGTTAATTTCTTTAAACTTATTTCCAATATGTAACAATTGCGAAAGCTTAACAAATCTTTTCCTATGTCTTTTGAAACCCTTTTATTTTTAGACATAGACATACTTTCATTGGCACAAAACCACACAAAAAACAGTTTGTGTGTAAACTGTTTTTTCTGTGGTTTATTTCAATCATTCAATCCTTAGAATAATAGCGCATAGAAACCTAGTCCGCACACGCTAAGTGAGGCAAATTGAAGTGCTCCTAAAGGGCCTACACGAGCGGGCGGGCCTTCAGTGCTCAAGGTCAACTTGCACCGCGAACAGCTCAAGAATTTTAGCTAAAAATTACGAAATGTGCGGTAAATGAGTGTAAAAATACGTCAGACAAACATAAAATAGATACTAACATCACATTCCACAAGGAAGTAACGCGTTTCAACTTGTATTTTTATATAAATATTCACTAAAACCGAAAATTAAGCTACTACTAAAACTAGCCTACATGAATTTGATTTTTGCCTCACTTGTGACAGTTCGTTTGATATGAAACTATTATTCTATGCGTTATTATTCTAAGATTCAATCATTATTTGACATATAATTACAATTAAAACTAAAGTAAACATTAAAAGTAGATAGTTTGGTATCATCGAGTATATAACCAGAAATAGAGACGAAATAAGCGCCATTCATCACTGGCAAGTCTTCAGGCAAATGAGCCTTATATCACTTTTAAATATCAACTCTCGTTTGCGCTGAAATAACAAATTAGAAAGCGGAAATAGTGCAGCGTCAACAACTGACCTGTGTGTACGTCTCCGTATATTCCAAAAATATTCTGTATTGATTGTAATAAAAATAATATCTCTAACAATGGGGGAGCTGTTAGATTCGGTGGTGTGGTAAAAACAGCAAAACATCTAATTACAAAACAAACTGAATCACATTTCATCGGTAATTAAATATTAAATATGCAACTTTTAAATTTTCGTCAATTACAGCAAAGCTCAAGTTAAACTGGTCGATTTGGAATGACACAATTGACACCCTTCAATTGTTTCTGATTCGGGCTGGTAAATCAAAGCGCAGTTGTCACCGTAATGATTTGGCAGAATAGTTTTCAAACAAATTAAATGACATTTCGTCTCTACTTCTGGTTATACACTCGATGTTTGTTATGGTCTGTGTTGCAGCGTCATGCCAATGTCATGGACTTATCTCAGCATAATATGCTGCAGTAAGTTACTTACCCCAGCACTAATTTTCAATAAACCAATTTCAGCAATAGGCGCAAAATAAAAAATATAAATAATGCTACATATTACATTTACTATTATTATACATTATAATTAATACGTAAACAAATATATATAATTCAACTGCCTCTGTGGACGAACGGTTACCATGCCAGTGCGGACTGCCACGCTGAGGTCCCAGGTTCGATTCCCGGGCCGGAAGAAATATTTGTATGGTCTACATTTATGTCTCTCGTGAGTTTGGGTGCAATTTGTGGTTGTCTATGTGTGTGTCCATGGCACCCGAGACATAGAGTTTCCTTAGTGCGTAGAGTGCGTGCGTTATAAAAAAAAGTAAGACAAATAATGATAATATCAAAATTCCTACATTAGTATGTACCAAATATAATGAGATTATAGGGTTATACCCCGTCAGTGAGTTTCTACCGCGTAAATGCATTTATTATAAATTTATTGTGACATTATTAATGTCTTCTATGCGAACATATCAAACCTAGATCGATCGATAGAGCTAACTTCTTTCATTTCAATGCGAAAATGTTGTAACCTCATGTTTTTAAAATTTTATTATATACCTCTAAGGCCGTTATCTAGCCAAACAAAGGTACCAAAATACCCAATAGCAAAAATGGTACAAATAAACATGTTTACATGCCAATTTTGTCAATAAAATTAAATTGTAACAAGTTCAATATAAGTCGTTATTTGGTACGTAAAGGTAAGCAAATTCTTCCATTATTTTCATGCCAATTTAGCAATGTCACTGTGAATGTAGATTTGTATGGTAACAAATAAATAAATATATATATATTAAAAAAAACCGTGGTACCCTAATGGTTTCTCGGAATATGCGCGAAATTTTCCATGAGTTTTGCGGTGAAAAAAAAACTTCGTCAAAGAAACGTGCACGTCAAAAACTCGACTCACATTCGGCCAGCATGGTGGACTACAACCTAAACCCTTGCCTGAGAACTCTTTTCCCTTGACCGGCAATGGGACGTATAAATAGGTTGATGATAAAAAAATACTTTGGGAAAGAAAAGGCTTAAATACAAATTTTATAGAAAATATCATGCTTTATCGGTCTAGCCACTCAAAGATTCGTTTAAACCAACGATATAAGTATATGTACTGGAGGACTAGATGCGGCGTTCGAAACACACGCTGTATTTCACTGATGTGCAGTGAAGACACAACAGTTCAATATCATAGATTAATAAGCAACAGAGTGTTGTTGTTTGTTACCAATAATCTAAATTTAAAAAATATAAAAATAGACTAAGCTGCACGATCTAAAGATTTTCCTTAGCCTTTCCTCAAGGAACAGTACTTGTCATAACATCAATAATTTCAACAACTTGACTTTATTTTTTTCTTTTACTTAATTTTGCTTTATAGTAATATAATAATTATTGATAGAAGGCGGAAGGCCTTTGACCCAGGTAAAACAAAATGATATGTATTGTGATATACAACAGCGACTTTACCAGGAGCTTTACGTTAATTTCCCAACTATGGATAAATCTCATTAATAAACACTCAATATTATCTGCCTGCCTAGCTCATTCCCAACAGGTGTCACGTCACGTCAAATGTCACGTTTGTACACTATAATGCGGTATTGATGCTCTTTGACAAAATTCAACATTAAAACTATCGCTAGTGATAGTGTTTTGTTTGGAACGTGTAGTTGCTGTGAATGTTCTTGTCTATAGATTGAAGTAGTTGGTTTAAACTGGTTTTTAGCTAAATAACATTAATAAGAATGTAAACGTTTTTCTATTTTCTAATTTAAATATTTTAAAACATATATTTCCTTATAATATCGAATGTGTGGCAATGTGTCGCGAGACATTCGAGCAACACGGCAGTGTTACCATCATCATAACCTTAGATCTATGCTCGTGTAGGTGTGTATATATCTTTTGACACCTAAGACGTATTTTAGAAAAAAAATCTCATGGGTTTTGACACTTAAGATTTAAATTCAACTCTACGCTGCTTGCAATAAGAGCGATAAAGTCCAAAGTGACTAGTTTGATGTGTTCTTGACTGATGTCCTTTTATAAAATATTTTAAAGACTCTGCTTTGTTCATCAACTTCTTTAGACATTTACAACAATTTTACGGGGGTTTTATTACCCTACCAACTGCGCCATGTTCTGTTAGTTAATGAAAAAATCTTTTTTGTTATGGTGTAGAATATAAATCACATGGGTACAAAGCGTACAAGTACTAGTGTTGAGTCATGGAATCATTTCCATTTTGAAAAAAAATCATGTTTTTCAGGAAACTAAATATTTTTCCGGCTATTTTTCCTGTAAATTTCCACACTTGACGTTGACACCTGTCAAAAGTTGAAGTACCTGAACGGAAACGATGGAGCCAATAAAAAGGTTTCTTTTTTATAATTCACGTTAAATAAAAGTTCAAAAGATATTTTTAAACGTAGAACATAATATGAGATTTCGAAACTATATTTTCCCAATTTTTTTAAATTTTTCCAATTCTTTCGGAATTTAACTAACAGTATACAGTACTCAGTTTACTCTTTTCAAGTGAAAATGGTTTATTTTGAGCATTCTCGCCCACGCGTGCCCCTTCTACTTATACCTATCAGTAAGATTTCTTGTACATTCGTCATACCGTTATCCGATATGGTAGCTCACAATAACTCCTCTCCAATTTTCTCGTCTTTGCGATGTTGTTGCCATGTTTCACTTTGTCCAGAACATCCTTGTTTTAAACCATCAATCATCTTCATGAAGTACATACAAGCTTTTTTCTACTCCTGTACTTTAATCTGTCAACTAAAATTTCATATTACCATTCTGAACCAAAATTCTATTGCCTGTGGCGAGTACCATACTGAACTAAAAAAATTCAGTTTCAAATAAAGAACGTCGTATTTTTTTTGCTTATTAAAAGAGTCTTCTTAAATGCGTTAATGTGTTCCTGAATAGAATAACGTCACTATATTTGTGAAAATGTTATTAAAATTCAAATTATTTTATTCAATAATATCTCAAAACATTACATAACATGTAGAAAGACGTAACTATTTGTTATATAAAAATATTTAAAACAATATAAAATATCAATTAAGACGCTACACAAATGCTCTGCTATGTCCTGATTGGTTAAAATATAACAAGCCAATCACGGATCTCTTTGGTTTTTTGTTTTGAAGCGATTGTTAGGCTTTCGTTTGAGTTTGTTGTCGTGGATTGTTAATTTTGGTGATTCGCTCTGGATCTTTTGGAGGGAAAAGTTTCGTTTTTATTTTGACTTTCAATTATTTTGTGAAATCTAGTTTAAAGTGGAATAGGATAGTGCTATTGTGCCTTAATCGAAGATTAAAACGCGAAATTATATGAATCTCGAACTAGAATACCCGTATCGGCCCGTTTTAAGGAATCCCGAGTCAATCCAAGCACGCCGCCTCAAATTGCCTATCCTCTTTGTGGCGGCCACATTTACAGAAACATAATTAAACTTCATGTTTAGGCTGATGGCTTTGCCAAAGCCTTAATAAATAAATAAATAAATAATAAAGTTAACAATCGGCTACCGGAAAATGTGCGAACTGGATTCATCCCCTAGTTTAGCACCCTCAGAGGTGGAACATTTTCTTCAAAATTTGAGTTCTTCGTTGAGTTTTTCCAACAAAAAGGAATCATCAAAATCGGACAGTTCGTAATCACATACCATACACACAAAAAAATACTGTCAAATTGAGAACCTACTCGGTTTTTTAAAGTCGGTAAACAATTATTTATTTGTGTCATGATCTATAAATATTGATTGTGTTTCATTATTCTACTTTACTCGTAGAAAAACTATTGTATGCTGCTATTATATAACTAGGTTTTAAAGTCTCGTACCTTTACTTACGGTCATCGAGTACGTACTCGATGCTTACGGTACTCGATATTAAGAACCCTCATTATGAAACGATTGCATAAAGTACTATTGAGATAGGCCGCTGTTCTAGAAAAAGATCGAAATATACATATTACAACCACAGAACAATAAATACAGTAGAAGTGGTTAGTTAGGGTCAGACGCGTGCCAACTATCGGTCTCGAAAGTCCTATCTGACCAGCATTTTCGCTTTGTATGGTATGGTTGTGTCATTCTTTCGTGCAAATTCTAAAATCCTAGAAAAAATAAAGCTTATACCCCTGCAATATGGTCGCTTCTTTTTTGGAGAACTAAATTAATGACTTTGGCGTCGTTCAGCAATTAATAGCTAGATGGCCGCACATTGATTGAAATGTCAATTTATATCAAAACGTCGTAACCTGTAATAATAAGTATTGATGGTATAGAACTTTCAACGATATGCCAACAAGGTAAAGTTCAAATTATATTAACAATCCAGAATTTGTTATTTCTTTTTAAATATTTGAAACTACGACCAATCAATATCAAGATTGAGTGTGAGTTTTGGCGAGATCGGTTCTCGTAGTGATCGAGGCTTAAAGCACTTAAATTGGTTTTTTTTTCTTCCGTGATTACAACCTTCAAGTGTTTTAATAAATTTTTATAGCACCTAATAGTTCCCCTCAGTCGCGAAATCACTCTGATAAGCGCAATAATCTCGGATAAACGTGCAGACTTTAATGTAGTTATAAACACTTAAACTTCCCTCTTAATTTAGGAAATAATATGCCAAATTGTGATATAATCTAGTGATATTGGAACGAAGTTTAGTGGGGTTGTAGTGGAATTTCACGACGTTTTAGTTAGTTTATTACATTGGTGTAGCCGAGGGAGGAGAGCGGTTAATTCTCACCTCTATTCCCATTAATTCAATTGTCCAGTTCAGTTGACTGAGCTAATGAGATTTTTTCCCGTTTGTTCAGTTGACTGAACTAGCGAGACTCCTTTTCCCCATTTGTTCAGTTGACTGTACTGATGAAATTTTGGTCCTCATTTCTTCATTTAACTATGTGCTTGATACCCTACCAGACCCGTAGTACCATCGTAGTGACCCGGTGGCTAGACGGGTAATTTGGTGTTTGCTTGTCGTCCCACCAATATGGGGGCATTAGTCTGGACTCTGAACTATTGGAAATAGAAGAAATAAAAAATCTCTACCAGTCGGTGACTTCCGTTCTTCTACGGATCTCCTCATTTCTGATTCGATCACGTAGAGAGCTCGTTGAGTGACTTTGAGATTTTTTGAGGCCCATAGTAAGTGACCACGTCTCAGAGCCGTAGGTCATCGCTGGCAACACTGACTTTTGTCTTTAAGTAATGGTTCTTGTTGAAGTTAAACATCGATAAATGTATGTAAAGTAAACTTAGAATTCGAGCTAACCTCCTCTCAATCGAAAAGCAACCTTTCTACATAGAGATTGAGGTTTATTTTCAAATCAGTATTGTAATCGTGTCGTCTAACGTGAAATCGTCCGGAAAGTGGTGGAGTTTATTTAAGGCGGCCCGGAACCGATCAATACATATTTTTGTTAGTGGACAGGGGTGAACTAAGATTTATGTGAAGACTTTGACAAATCTTTTCTGTGTTTACCAAAACGTGTCCTTAAGGCTTAAGTTAATATGTTCTTAGGTAAGTTAAATATAAGGTACCTAATATTAATTTTATTGAATATCATAATGGTACATATTATTTGGTAGTACATATCAAATGAATTTGTTTATTGTTGACAGGTTTGTTGTTAGGTAACTACAGTTTAACAGCAATAGACCTCTTTGTGAAGGAATTGGAGCAAGGAAGTACTGGCACCTTACCCATCTCTGCCGCCAAGCAGCATAACAGTGTGCTGGTGAAATTAAAAGCTCGTGGGACTTGTCAACTTATGTCTCAGGGTGAGTCTATTTATTTCAATTATCAATGAAATAGTTTTTGACAGACATTAAAAAAAGGAGGCGGTTCTCCAATTGAGTATTATTTCTTTGCATGTTTGTTACGCGATAACTCTTTTTGATTCTTTTTTATTGAAAGGAGGGTATGCCAGTAGCGGTCGCATTTAAATTTGAAGAAAATAATCGACCTCTACCGGTAGTAAGCCAGGGGATGGATCTGGTTTCCCGCATTTTCCGTTACCCAATTACAATAAAACTTTGCAAATAGATGCTATTCCACGAACTTTTGAGGTGGGTTATTTTAGTACCGATATATATATAAGTATATCATATAGTTAACTGTAATAGTAACTAATTTGATGATTGTAAAAATTGATGTTGATTGCAACTGCTTTTTCAAACACGGTTTTATCAGGTTGGGTGAGAGCCTGGAGATCTGTCACACAGGTTAGTTCCTAGTATAGACTCCAGTCTCTTGCAAAGGTACCCTATTATTTAAGCATTTTCATGTAAATTACATTGTTAAAACTTTGTACCCTTGTAAGAGTAAATAAAGATTATTATTATTATTATTATTAATTTGATAAATTGAAAAAGAAACAAACACTTGAAAATATACGGGGTGCCGTCTCTGTCTAATCGGGGAAATATGGAGGATCTATATTTTTTCCATAAAATTGTGAATAATTGAATAGATTCTGCCGTCCATTAACTAAAATGGTCAAATATCCGTTTTAAATGAAAAAAAAATTGAGCATAAAATTATCTTTTAAAAACAGTTAAAATTAGTTAACGTGTTGGACTTATCGGAATCTACCTTAACGATGCATCTAAAACTGGGTTATGGTTTTTATGATATCTCAAAAAAATATTTGGTCACTTTTTTTCCACAGTTAAATAAATATAAATAACGCACACACTCAACATAGCCCCGTACTAGGGAAACCCTGTGTCGCGGGTGCCATGGACACACACATAGACAACCACAAATTACACCCAAACTCACGAGAGAAATAATTGTAGGCCCTACAATTATTTCTCTCGGCCCGGGAATCGAACCTGGGACGGAGGCAGCTGAAGTTAGCGGACGGCATGAATCTTCAGCGCTTCTCAGCAAGGTTAGGTTCACTACTCCTAGACCTCGTGTCTCTAGGACGCAAATCTTGCTATATTTACTCCTATAAGTAGAATTACTAAAACTTATAATCAATTTCATAGACTATTAGATATTTTTAATGATTCCCTGCCCAGCTTCAAAACTAAAATTAAAAAAACATTATATTAAGAAATTATATTAATTTGAAACTTCAATATAATCGTAATATTAAAATATAAACCTTATATATAACTTAACGTCGGTGATAGTGCAGTTACGCGTAACTATAATTGTGTTATGAGTTTCCATTTCGGTAATTTTGTCGTAGTAATGTCGTGGCCAAACTTTATAGAAGTCTGTTGTTATAAATCCCTAAACAACAAAAAAATTAATGCTTACTATGCAAAAATGAAAGTATGTAGCCATTGAAATAACAAAGTAATAACATTAAAACCCTCGATATGTATAATATCCTGTACATGTGCTGTGTTGGCTATCTATTCTGAATAAATAAAATAAAGGTTACATTGAGTAGGTAAACAATTCTTGTTTTATTTAACGTTGGTGGGCTATGTAAGCGAGACCGGAAACAAGCGACTTAGCTGATCCTAAATACAGCCCTGAGTCCACACGAAGGTTAATAGTTGAAGGTCGCACCTGATTGATATAACATTTCAATGTGGAAGAGGTAAACGCACAAGATGGTTTCAAAGTTTCAGTAAATTTCTTAGTTTACTTTCTTTGGAGAAATCCCGGTCGCGCGCCTCCGGGCCCTTTGGGCACATTTCAATTAAAATAATCGATACTTCGGGGTAAGGATGTGTGAAAGTTATTTATATGTAGCTAATTATATCTACTCATAGTTTTGTTGCAGACTAAATTAAAATTTCAAACAGAATGCTTAGCGTGTCGACTTTGACGTTTATATTTGTGAGGACCGTACTTAAGAGTCTATACTATCTCAGTTCGAATTGAAATGTTTCCCGTACGAATACGGTTCATAATGCATTGGTCGAGCAGCACGGACTCTGGTTTTATTTCAGAATTTATTTTTAAAGCCATTTGAAAATTGTATATCGTATACTTGTTCTATTCAGTTCAGTTGATATAAAAGAAAACCATTGTTATAGGTAAGGTACCTATTGAATACAGCGGTTTTCTTGTAAAATTTCGCGGTAAGTTTGTGTTTTTTTTTCTGTCGCCTTGCCACTCTACACAACCGATGAACCGTATTAGTACGGGCAACATTTGAATTCAAGATTGAGGTAATATCGACACTTAATAAACTACTGGTAAAATTTACAGTTATTTGCACATAGAAAAATTCGTAACGTCTGCTGGTTCGTTCCGTGGCTTAATTCAGAGCATCTGGCACGGATTGACTGAGAATACTGGTTCGAATCCAGCCCGATCGAATGAGATTTTATAAGTGTTCGATCTTTGTTTTTTATGTAAAGTAGGAGGCCAGCGAGCAGACGAGCCACTTGATGGAAGGTGGTCATCGTCGCCCATGGACATTTGCAACACCAGATGAGCTGCATATGCGTTGTCATAGCGCAAAGGAAATACTTCAGGAGGAAGATCATTACACATCTTCAGGTTCGAGGAAGAAACGAACGAGATCCCGTGTGGTCTTACAATGCCAGGCATCTAAGATGTGCGGATGGACTCTTCTCCTTTGGCGGGAGATGCGATGGTAGAAACGAGACGGTGGCACCAGTTCGAAAAGTTCCTCAGAGCATTCCCCATTATAAAGACTGTAAAACACACACAGAGAGCCAACGTCTCTCAGTAGGCTAAGGGGCTCCACACCACGTCTGCGAGTTTGGGATCGTCGACAATACGAATAGCCCTACGTTGGATGGAGTTAACTGGGTCAAGCTGGTATTTGGGAGCTCCTGCCCAGAGATGCGAGCAATACTCCATGTGAGAAGTACTGCTTTGCTCTATTGAGCACTGCGAGCTTTTTTGAAGCCAGTTTGGCTTTGCTCTCCAAATGACTCCGGAACTGGACTTCGTTCGCGAAGTCGACTCCTAGTATCTCGATACTCTTAGAGATGGTAATGGCAGTGTTCTGGAATTTTGGCGCTATTACAATAATAATTATAGCGTACAGTACAGTCACTTAAATATTATTATGGCTATTTTTTTCCGCTCATGTTTTATTTTGACCTAAACAGCTATCATCGCGTTTAAAGTATTCACTAAGTGCCCAGACACACGAGGAGAAGGTTTACGCGCGGCCGCCACGCGGTCGAAGAGCGGACTCCGCACGGCGACCGCGTAGACAAAAGACAATCCAGTGCCTTCCAGCTAAAAGCTAAATAAATAGAGCGTATTTTGCCATGACAGTTCGGTCTCTGAACACGTGCCCGCGGTCGCTGGGCGGCGGCGGCCGCCGCAGACTCCGCTCTTCGACCGCGCGGGGTGAGCGCGATCAAATTCGTGTCATATAAACTAACCCTAACGTTTCGATTTAGAATCTATACATCTTTCGCCTTTTTACTTACATACATCCACTCCAAGTGCACAAACCACCCGAAAATATCTATTTTTTCCACTATAACCTCTTTCAAACCACATTGTTCAATAATCTGACGTACCCAAATACGAGTCCATGAAGTGTTTTAGAAAAGTGACAATGAAAAGACCTTATAGTAGCAGTATAACTTCTTGTGAAAGAGTTCGTCCTGGAAAGGATCTGCCATCTTACAGACTGACTGACATCTGCCATCTGCCATTACAGACTGCCATCTTACATCTACAGACAGATCTTAACTATTTACGCCACCAAACAATAATGTCAGCATTACTGCGTTCTGTTTTGGCGTTCCGTTTTGGAAGGGTAAGGGTGCAACACACACAGTAATGCTGACATTACGGCTTGGCGGCATAAATAAGTAAGGTGGCAGTACTTCCCTGGACGAACTCATTCTTAAGAAGTTCTAATGCTTCTAAACGTCATTCGCTAATACTCAGAACCAAATGGAGGGTTAGAGTGTCAGGTACAACAAAAAATACGCGTGAAAAGGTACTGTTGAACCAAATGACAAATTAATAGTAACTAGAGTCGGCAAAATGTACGTTATCTCGACCGTTGAAAGGTAAAATTAGCTAAGTGACACTTAAATAGACAGTACGTTTTATTAGGTAGTTGAATTTGTGGATGATACAGGAAGGCTTGGCACGAGTAAACTTTGAGACTAAGTTGAAATGGGTGTCACGTTTCGTTTCACAATGGCATGTCACGTTTCTTTGAACATTATCTATGTATGATCACCTTTAATTATTCAAGGCCCTTGAATATTCCTTGTACATTATTTATTTAACAATATTTAGTGCCTTTTTTATTACACTGTACCAATAATTGGGTAAAATATTAAAAATTTATTTCGGAGCTGTAATTAAGTACTTTTTTATTAAAAAAAAGAAACTACTTCAAAAATGGAATTACATCTATTTGCCACGTTTTATTGAAATGGTTAAGGGAAAGTGGGTGAAATCCAATAAACCGAATTCATCCCCTAATGCGCCACCCTTAGAGGCGGAATATTTTCTTTAAATTTGAATGGGTAGTCCTAGCGACATCCCTTTTCCAGCAAAAAAAGAACCACTGAAATCGACTCATAAATTCCGTAACCGCAAACTTGAAAGTGTCAAAATATTTGTAACGGAAAATGAAATAAAAAATAAATGTAATTTAATTTCTTTGTATACATGTTTATAAATTTACCCATCATAATATTAAAATATGGCGCCCTAATTTTGCCATTACGTTTCCCTGACGGGTTCCATCAATTTCTCTCACGCTGATGTTTTTTAACTCATATATGCTTTTTCTTCACCAGCTTTTGTTTCACCAACACCTTTACCCTTCTAATCCGGAATGCAGTTATGGTCATATTACTATATACATACTTCCCTGGACGAATTATTCCACAAGGTGCTCTACTAGGTACTACTGAAAGCCTCTGCCTATCAATAGCCTCTGCCTGCCTCAATAGGAAACCAAACTCGTGTGTATAGGATTCAATTTCCATTTGAGAATCAAATGTTTCATTAATAAACATGGTTTTTTTAGCTGGCTGCATTGTCGCTTCGATAAATTGCAAAATGACGCAATGCGCGACGTAAAATTAAATTTTCAACAAAATTGTGTCGCCCCATACAATGCTTTAATCCTAATGAATTCAAATTTGAACTCTCTTGCTTCAGCAACAACGTTCAACTGAAATATTCATTCTGTGCCCAGCCTGTCTACGCCGTAAACAGTAGCTTACGTAATAATCTAAAAAAAAAATTCAAATACAAAAACACATAAAAAGTCATGACTTTTAACGTGACCTACACGAATTTCCTAAACGGGTCCGAGGCGTAAGCGACCGCTCCCATACTAACGCCACGGTAAAATTTATTAAGCTGAATGTCTAAAATGTTCTTTTCTCTTACTACTTTTAATTTCGTTTAAATATACTTACTGTTGACAATGATTATTATTATCATCAGCCTGTCGCAGTCCACTGCTGGTAATAGGCCTCACCCAACACACGCCTTTTCGCCGGTTTCAGCTCGTCACTCCGTCTGGCCACGTTTGCCGAGCCGTGATCTCCACTCAAGAACTCGCTTCCTCCATCGGTTGTCGATTCTTCGACAGATATGACCAGCCCACTGCCACTTCAGCTATTGCACGAGCAATGTCGACGACCTAGGCTCTTTGTCGAATAACCTCGTTCCGTACCTTCTCCTCCTCGTTGAGCGACTTTAACTGGTGGACTAACCGTATCATGAGTATCCCACGTCTCGGCTCCGTATGTCATAACAGATAGAACGCAATGACTGAAAACCTTTGTTTTTAAACTTTGCGGTGTGGTATCATTATCACTGTCAAATTATTATACTTATATATATAATAATTATATGTATTAATTATACTTCCTACTACAACCACTGTTTTCTCCTAAGGAGAACTCGGAAGCATTCCAGCGGGTAGTTAAACCACGACTTCCGGGGTTACATCTCCATATTTGTTTGTTTTCCTCCAAATTCACAAATGTAAGGAAGTTCAAAAAAATCTATTGTAATTTTGTAAGCAACAGTAAATTATTAACTACGAGGGCGGTTTGTTAAATAAGTGACTTTAAGGTTATATAAAAACATTTTTCGGAATTTATTTTTATTTCTTAATTTAGAATTCATTATCGAGATCCTAGGTTTTCACAATTGTTACACATAGGAAATGAAACTATTTTTCCGGATTTAAATCGCGTATATTTGTTTTTCGGGCCCTTTACCATGAGGCCTGTGTCAAGGGCCCGAAACGATGGTTTTGTTTGGAAAAACAAATATACGCGATTAAAATCCGGAAAAATATTTTCATTTCCTATTAGAACTCCTTTCCTAGCAACTGACGATACGTTTTTAAAATAAGCGGAAAAAAAAAAATTAAATATAAAAAAGTTAGGTAACGTCAACGGTATCGTTGTAATTGGGTAAGATTGACATATTTTTTGAAGATGCAATCAGAACATCAAAACTTGTCGAATTATGATACAAACTATTAACCTCCCCAAGTTTTCACGAGATGTGGCCCCATTTCACTTTTTTTTCTATTTTTTACTAATTTGCATCAAATGACGAAGTGATACTTGAAACAGAGGCCTATTTTTCAAATTGAGAAAAAATATTATGTATGTAGCGGCGGTAGCTCAGTGGTAACTTGTTTCTCTATTGAGAAGTTTCGAACTCCTGCAGTGGCGTGTTTCTGTGACTTTAAACAACTTAGGTACATTTGAATTTATCCCACTCAAGAGCTTGAAATCGCAAACTTCGTCACCTTGAGACATTAAGTTGACAAGTCCCAAGTGACTGTAACTTCACCAACACCCTTACCATTCAACACCGAAACGCAGTAATGCTCATATCACTATTTAGCGGCAGAAATAATAAGTAAAGTATATACATAGAACTACAATCAATCGTCGTTTTGCGTCTATCGAACGAACTGCCATGTAAATTTAGTACGCCCTTCTCCCTTCCAGGCCCCTAACTCGGCCGATTAGAGAATATTTGTTATCACGCACCGCGTGGCACTGTTTTGCAACTTCTAAATTTGCCCGGCTAGCCTCAAGGCTACTCGGGCTAACACACTAGTGCGTAAGACACCAGAAAAAATACTTCATTAACGATCGCTGCCGTGACGTTTCGATCATTGATTATACGACGGCGTAGATGGAGAAGAATTTTGATAAGATTATAGCTGGAACTTTTATGCCTACACTACTTTCAAACACAATGCTTGATATCAATTCTCTACCCAGTAACTTTCATGTTTCACATATTTGTAATACAAGCTATTTTACTCAGTGTTCTCCGCTAATGGAAGGTTCACCTTTTTTATAATACATATAGACTTAGAGTTGCAAGGAATAGATAGTTACTATTCGGTATTCGGCTTATTCAGCCTGTTTTTTGCTATTCGGCTAAAAATAAGAGGAAAAAATTAGAAAAGATACAATAAATTATCATGTATTTTTGTTAATGCCGAGGATACATTGTAAGTTCGCGAGAACACAGTTTAATGCTTCTTTATCTATAATATTAGAAGAAATGTAAATAAGTTATTTTTCTCAGAGTACAAAAAAAAGGTTAAACTTATTATGAAGGTCACTCGTAATTAAATAAAGACCAACAAAATTAACCAAGTACTTATCATTTGCATCCCAAAATAAAATTAAGTTTTTGAAAGAATCAAACTAAAGAAGAATTATTCTTCTTTAATTCATTCAGTCATAAATGTAAATTTTAAGCTTGAAAATTAAAATACCTTTTTCATTTCATTGCATAACTGAAGTTAATAAGTAGTATTTTGAGTGCCCGAATACTGGACAAAATATTCGATCAGGAGATCGAATATTCGGTATTAGTCCACAGGCCGAATATACTTTAGGTAAATCGGAAATAAGTTACCGTTCAAAATTTGGCCACCACACTTAAATTAGCTGGATTTTTATTTAACATGAATGAAAGAGAATAACAATTTTTCTGATAATTTTAAAACGACAACCAAGAGTTATATAATGATAAAATCGTCCCTAACACCACTAGTGGACGTAACTGAAAATGTTAATAAAAAAGTAATTATTTACATCACAACATTAAACATTTAACTATATTAATAACTTTGTAAGTTAGTCCTATTCCTGCT
Organism: Hyposmocoma kahamanoa; assembly: GCF_003589595.1. Lineage (NCBI taxonomy): Eukaryota > Metazoa > Arthropoda > Insecta > Lepidoptera > Cosmopterigidae > Hyposmocoma > Hyposmocoma kahamanoa. Next base: position 1,164,759 of record NW_020654878.1, on the reverse strand, counting down.
AAAGGAGACAAAATTAGAGCGAGTTTCACCTTCAAATTAATGTGCTTTGATGTCACAACTAACTTTAGTTGGTTAGTTAACCAAAGCCTGAGTAGATTTTAATAAAATTTTAAGTCTGTAATCCAAGCGCTTCAATATGCACATAACTTTAATCTTTACTTCAAAAGTTAACTTACTAGGTTACGAGATAGATGGAGATCACTAGCCTAGTTAGCTTTTAGTGCTTCAAAACATGGCACCCTCAACAAAAAAGTGACGAATTCGAAAGTAATTTTTAAAAACTAAAATGCGTGGCACCAGTCATACATATTTACCCGATGACAAGTGTAACTAAAATCTGTTTCACAAGTAAAACTATATTTATTATCTATATTTCATACTTTTGTCTTTTTTTATTTATTTTCTCATTTTTCCAAAAATATATATAACATTTTTGTGTTCATCACACATCACTTGAAGTGAGCATTGTAATTCTTTGTTGTAATTTCGTTTTTTTTTAATAAATGGAGGTAATTATAACCACTAAAGTTAAAATAGTCATGAAACAATTAAAATAAGTAGGTAGTAGTTGATGGTGGAACGAAAAAGGAAGGAAAACACCTAAAAATAAGAGTAAAATCAAAACGTTTTCATATTAATTTCTTACAATTAAGTATTTTGTATATTGTCCTGAACACTGCCACCAATAGTGAATATTATAGTCTGCAAGGATTCCCCTCTACAAGTAATCCAGTTCACATTTTAAAATAAGGAAAATTGTTACTCTTAACGAAATCAACACATTAAAATATCCTCTGACATTAAGCATAGGTTATTAAAGTATACGAATTACATAATATATTACAAGGAATAAAATTAGTGACCTTGGCATTGCCCGAAGTCTACGAGCCACGCGGTCGTCCACATATTTGATACAATAGTCGTGTCTACGTTTTTGGATGTTAATCTATGCCGTGAAAGTTCAACGTCCGGGGCCTCGCGAGTGGGTTCCGAAACACTCGACCGATGTGTACCATTCTTACACCCAAAACAACGTCATACACATCTCTTGTTTTCAAACTTGTGGTTTTGCCATTATTATTATATAAATAAGCTTATTTTCAAATGTGCATATTAGATTTAACAATAATAAAAATAATGTGAAAGACAAGCACTGTGTAAAATAGACACACGCTTAGCCACAGCCTCGCCTGATGCGTTAGTCTAAAAAAATAGCTATTAGATTGAACAATAGCAGATAGCTGTAGCGTATTTCATACTCTGTACTATACATATATATCAGAGCAAGGAAATAATTTGGAAAAAGTTTGTTTTACAAGTTGGTTATGCCTGGGACCTCCACAATACTGCTCATTGATGTAGTCTAAGATTTAGGTCCTTAAAAGTACTTCTCAAGCGGTAATAGAGTTTGGCCAATTAGACTTATCAAGTTTAATTTGCTTATTTAAGAAGTAAAGACAATTTGAATCCCAACTAGAATATACAACAGGTAGAGTTACCAACACTTACGTAATCTGCGTGTCCAATAAGGTATTGTTTTTTGCAAATCTTGTTAATGACTTTATAAACTTTGGGTTTGATTTTGGTGTGCGGTTATTTGATATTCGAGAGTAAATTTTCTCGTTCTCTGAATTAGGTTTAATGCCTATGATAACTGTGCGATGAAAAATGTGCTTCTTGTTTAAATGTGATTTAAACGTATAAAGAACAATAAATTTTCAAACAATTTTCAAAAGAAATTTTCATCCTAATTATTTTTTTTTTTTGCTCAACTATGGCAAACGAATGAAAATTATTTTTTATTGCACATATTATTACAGTGGCAACACTGAACAGTGAATTAAGTATAAGATTCGCTCTGGGCCTTTTGGAGGGAAAAGTGTCGTTTTTATTTTGACTTTCAATTATTTTGTGAAATCTAGTTTAAAGTGGAATAGGATAGTGCTATTGTGCCTTAATCAAATATTAAAACGCGAAATTATACGAATCTCGAACTAAAATACCCGTATCGGCCCGCTTTAAGGAATCCCGAGTCAATCCAAGCACGCCGCCTCAAATTGCCTATCCTCTTTGTGGTGGCCATATTTACAGAAACGTAATTAAATATTTATGTTCTGAAGGACTTTTTTTCCATGGCCAGCAATAAAAAAAAAATTAAGTATAGAAGTAATAAGTTAATGTGCAAAAGGCGAAGTTATGTAGCAATTTCGTCGAGGCAACATTAGGATAAATATTTAGGATGTGTAAAATGGGCGCAAGCAAAGAATTTCTTCATAAATTCACTACTTATATAATAAGTAATATTAACTACATGTATGTACAAAGGAAAATGTAACAATTTTTTCGGATTGAATCTAATCTCTACATATGTATTTGTTGTTTTTTTTTTCAAACAAACCAACGCCATTTAGTGCACTTTACAGATCCCATAGTCACGGCTGATAGAGTTTTCCTATGTGTATCAATCAATAAGAAGGAAAACAATTTAATAAAGGAAATAAAGGAAGGGATAACGGAGAAAAAAACAAAATTTAGAAGTTGAGAAACTGATTCTTGGGACGTTGTTTGTAGGAATCAAATATTTACTTATTTGGCAAAATAAGGTAATAATAAATGCCAGCCAACTACGCCATTCTAATGGTAATTTTTCTATTTTTTTTTTGTTTGTGTTGTCGTGTTGTCAGGCTCTTAACTTCAGGAAGTTGACGGCAATAGAGTTGGAAATTCGCGGATACAGGTAAAATGGGAGTCTGGGTGAAACTGGTTTTATTTAAAGCGTGAAAGTTTTGTAGATGCGACGTTTTAGAGGCATTTCATATTCATTATCATCATCAACCCATTTATACGTCCTACTGCTGGGCATGGATATTTCAGGCGAGGGTTTAGGCCATAGACCGCCACGCTGACCCAATGCGGGCTGGGGGCTTCACACGGTTCCCGAAAGTTGTGAACCTTCTTCGACATGCAGGTTTAATCACGATATTTTCCTTCACCGAGAAGCTCATTGTAAATTACAAATTAGTCGATCGGATTTATACCCACGGCCTCTGCTTGAAAGGTGGTAGGTCAGACCATTAGGGCGAATTTATTTAACAAAAATTTCATCGAGCTCACGCGCGGAGATCGCGTTGCCGCCGCGCAGCGACCGCGTGCACCTAACTGCCATGGCATGCGGGCGAGGCTGGCTTGTCTGTGATCTACGCGGCGACCGCGCGGTTGTATTATACTGAGGAATTTAAATGTTGTTGCCTAGTTAATGGAATTCAGATTCAGGCATTAATGTACGTGAAAGCGTGGCAACTGGGCGGTCGCCGCGCGGTTACACGTGAAAAACAACAATTCCGGGCTTTGAGACGCAGGTATTATTCACTGTATGAGCATCACTACATTGAAATTTAGGTAAATATATATACTCCGCCTGGTCCGATCGCTACCTGAAATGCACTCAGAATGAGCAAAAATGTCATCATGAACAAGGCACCGGAGGCTTTCCATTGGTTAAATTGATGACGTGACAACATTGAACTGGCATTTGATTCGTCGACTTTGCGCGCCAGATACGCCTCAGTCGTTTTTAATCTATCTAATGAATTTGGTAATTTTGTGATAGGTTTATACTATGGCAGGCATTTCAAACAATGTTGATATATGTAGGTGAATTCTAAAAATAATTTCATTTAACTACATTAATGGAATGAACAATGGCTTACATTTTTGTAAACCTACTTTTTGCGTCTAAATCCATTAGGTACTTATATTTGTTTTTTGAAACTAATTAACTTTTCATCGCTGTCTATTTTGAAAACGAAGTAAAATGACATTTGCAGGGTTGCCAGTTTCATAAAATTTTAAATAGTCATGTAGTCTTTGTCGATAGTTTTATCGGTAGATTGTGAAAGGTAAAATGTTGCCAAAAATGTCTGAATGGCTAGAAGTATCGAAATCAATTTTATCCATATACATTTTAAACTGCCTCCATGGCCGAACGGTTAACATACAGGTCTGCCACGCAGAGGTCCCGGGTTCGATTCCCGGGCGGGAGAAATATTTGTATGACTTTCATGAGTTTGGGTGTAATTTGTGGTTGTCCATGGCACCCGAGACACAGTTTGTAGGCAAACTGCGGGCTATGAGTGTGTGAGTTTAAAAAAATAAGAACAGGAATGCATTATCTATATTAGATTAAAATGAAAAACTTTAAAATATAACTCCTTTTTGTATTTTTAGCATACATAGTTCTATATGTCGAGTATGTACCTATACATACATAGATGAACTTCCAAAAATTGACAATTCAAATGAACCTATACCCAGCAGTTAGACAAATAATGGGCCAAAGATGATTCAAATGAAACAAGTTCCTCAACCAAAATTTAGTCGATAGTCGATAGAATATTTATCGACTGCTGTCTTAGCTGATTGCAAAGTGGGCAACACTTTTGCGCAATGACCTGTCCTTTTACAATGACTGACTATAGTATACGTCATACAGTTTATTAGTTTATTATGTTTGTTACTATGGTTAGTATAGTCTTAATTTGCACTTAGTAGTATTATGTGTAAGTCTCAAAAAGCCTCCGTCAACTTCCTCCAGTCTTGGCCATGGCGTTCATGTCATTTCTTCTATATCATCGCTCCAGCTCTTTGACTGAAGCGAGGAGACGCGCGGGCACGTGATTTACCATTCAAGTTGGAAGCTATGTCCGGACATTGTCGCAGGATACTGCGACTGGCATCTCCGCGCTTATTTCCAGTCGTCACCACTGACTTTGTTCCGTAATTTTGATAACTTAAATCGAAAATCAACATTTATGCAAAACTGTACTATATTCTTTTTTCGTCGATTTAGAGTGAAAACCTGAGTTGCATTTTTATTGCAGCGAAGCAGATTTTTGTTGCAGCAAAACTTATAAACTTCTTGCTTAAATAATATTATTAAAGTAAAACAGCACTATAATTAGGAATTAAAATGCTCACTACAAAAATTATTTCGTTTACATATTTTACACCACATTTTAATCTTCGTCCTAAAAAATTAGAAACAATTTACGACGTATTCACTCGAAGAAAAATATAATCACTGAAATTACTCTGTAGGACACATTTTTTCAATACTGTTTTGGCGGGAAGATCTTGATGGGTTTCAGGAGTGATAGGAAATCGCATTTATTGAGTAAATAAGTACTGCGCGCGTGACCTTTTTTGAATTTTAGCGCCCTTTGACGACCATCCATTATAATTGAAGCAAGCGAGTCACGCGTCAATGCAACTCGCGAGCGTTTCTTCTTCTTCATCATTCCGGAAAGAGTCTATGGGCTCTTAGGAAATTTTGAGAGGGGTCCATGACTAGAAACAGATTAAGAAACCCTGAGCTTTATATATAGAGACATAACGTCATAACCCAACAGGCATTTATTTAAAAGAGTTTAGTGTCAAAATAATAAAAAAACAAAAACATTTTGTTTTTAGAGACATTTTCCTCAAACACAAAAAAAAAATGCGGCGAATTAATGATAAAGGCAGAATTATAATATAAATTGTCTGTTCCCATAGTGCTTGAATGTAAAGGAAGCCATTTTGATAAAGCCGGCATGGCAGAAAAGGTGTACATAAATCTTCTAAGACATTTATGAAGACGTCGCGAATTAAGCTAGCACTGTCATAATAGAAAACACCACTAAATGTCGCCCTCGCGTTATAAAGTGAGTTTAATATGTAATATTTTTGAGAAACTGTTAAAAAACAAATAAAAAACGTACCAAATGATTTTTTTTTTATTTTACATAATATATGTTATATTCTCATTTATGATAACGAATTACGGGACGAATAAGTTCTGCGCTAGGTGGTAAGCGACGCGTCTGTCCGTAGCAGTGGCAGTGTCACTCAGAGCTTTAAATCATAAAGATCTGAGGGGCGCTGCCACTGCGCCCGCCAACCTGAAACGCAACAAGTCCCATGTGCCAATAATTTCACCAGCACCCTTATTACCTATATAGTAATGCTCACATTACTGCTTGGCCGCAGAAATAGACAAGGTTCCCTGGAAGAACAATGAACGAGAACATAACAATAACACAGTGTCGCAGCTACTAACGCTAAACTCCGGATAACTAATGAAATGAGTTAATTAATGAAATTAGATGTTCCAATTGACGAATTAAAATAAATTATTTATACTAAATTATGAAAATCGTACATTAAATAATAAAAGCATAAATCGAATTGAAGAATTAAAATAAGTAATGTATATTATCAAAGTCATACATTAATAACAAAAGAAAAATCTAACGTATCGTTTTTTTTTCGTATCAACAATTACTTTTGGATTTGCGCCATTTTGCATTGAAAGTGCCATAATGTTCAATAGTTCTCGACATAACTGCCTTTTCTACAATGCTAGAGTTAGTGGAGTTGTGATTACCTCGCTAATGAACACAATTCCCAGAGCCATAACATAATAACCTAGGTAGTTAAAAGAAACACGTGTTGTTATAATACGTAAATCCTAACTCTAACAAGATTTCTAAACAAACTCCATGATCTTTGACAATACAGTCTAACAAGAAATGTATTCTTATGCTAAAACTAAAACCTAATGCGACTTTTTTCTGAATAGGACTACTTAAGAGCGCGACTCGCCTAACCTGATTTCGGTAGACAATTCCGGTCGGGCCCATCTGTCTGCTGAGATTAATGTAGCCAAAATAGATATCGATAATTATCGATATTACTGTTTAAAGAAGTTGATTAGTTTGCTTTTGTCCAAATTGAAAATCGACAACGCACAAAACAAACGAAAGTCTAATTTTGCTTTATGTTTTATTTAATTATTTATTTAATCTTTTTGCACAATATAATAAAAAATATGATTAGGTTATTTAAAACATATGTAAAATAGCATGACTAAAAAAACCAAACAATGACAATAAAATTCGTCGGTATGATATCAAGATTTTAACTTTCTTCGATAAAGAAGCAGGCTCTTAAATTATCAGAGCGTCAAAAGATTTATGAACCAAAAGACGCAGATACGGCTGCCACTAAGAATTCTTATAAATAATCGGTTCGGGCGTTATTTTGCGGAAATCTATATTAATAAAAATGGAAGTAAATTATGAATTCGCGGAAGAGCTAATTAATTTACTTCCATTTTGGTTGTTACAAATTTATTTTTTGTTGATTTCATCCAGTTATACGTCGCAGTAATGGGCACGGGTTTCATCTAAAAGGAATGTTTAGGTACTAATCTACCTGGCCAAATGCAGGTTGTGGACTTACAACGTTTTCCAAGGGCTGTAAACCTTCGACATGCAAGATTCTTCACGATGTTGCCATCAACAAATGTTGATTTAGATATTAAACCATAGATCTATCGACACATGCACGTTATTCGCATAAAAACGTTTACCTTAACCTAAAATGCGATGGGCTTGTAAGCAAGGAAGTCTCATCAATTTACCATACAATGCTGCTTTGTACGCTATATAAGCTTCATATCTACATGATTCATCGTTCTATTATTAAACATTATTTCTTTTGCAATTCTAATAAAGAAACTAAAATGCACTAAAAGCGAGCCGTTCATCTACTGTCGCTGACAGGAAGTAATTACGTGTTAATTTATGATACAAAGCATTTTATGATGCTAGTTTAGAGTGCGTGGCCATTTTATTGTTTATTCAACATTTATTGTGTGGAGGGTGTTAGAAATCGTGAAACGAGACATTAAAATTTCGAATCAAACATGGTAGCAGCTTAATGGCAGTCTATTTTTCTGTGGGAGGGTTGAATTCAATAGACAAATTGACTCAAATAGAAATGTTTATATTCGATTTAAAGTTTTTCGATTACATATAAACTTGTGACGACATATATTATCTATCTACTTTGACAATATAAAAAAATAATCGACAAAAAGCTTTAACCTATACAGTACTGTCCCATCCCTAGACCGGTATAGCTTAGAATTACTTTTGAATGGAGTGTCCTTGATCGTATGTACCGATGCAAGAAAAAACAGCTCTTTTAATGCGCACACGCACGTAAGAATTACGCCGATTATACAAGAATCCAACTAACGGCCGAGGCTAACAACGGATATGGAACGTTCTGGTTTGTTTCGATTCTTAATATAATATCGACATGTTTGCTCACAGAACATATCTAAAAAGAAACCATTATCACTAGCTGAAGGTTTTCTTGGTTGTTGATGATGTTGACGAAAGGTACCACGTTATGACGTTTAGTTCTTCGATTGAAGTTTCGTAAATAATAAAGGAAAGTTGGTTCATTAGGAGCTTTTTTTATTAATTAAATGACGGGACGAACAAGTGCGCTTGGTCTTAAATGACAAGCCTGTCCATAACAGTTGCAGTGCCACGCAGAGCTTTAAATCGCCGAAACCAGAACGCATTAATGCTTACATTACTGCTTGGCGGCAGAAATAGGTGAGGTTGCGTTCCCTGACGACCTCTTTCTCGAGGAGCTCTACTGCTGCTTCCTGGAGCTTGTTAATACGAGGTTGTTTTAATCGGAACCACGTTTCCGTGACGAAATAGACGAAATATTAAGATGTTCATTGATTTAGTTTATTTATTTCTCTAATACGATATTACGGTATATACTGCACCGCATGTCAAAGCACAATAAATATACTCATGGACATTTTAGATGCACGCTAAAAAGGTTGAATGATGGTAACAAATTTCACATGAATCACTGACCACATACCAGAACGTTGAATCGAAATCAAATGACGGTTGAAGTTATTATATTTAACCGACTTAAAACAAAAAGGACGAGGTTGTACGTTAGGATGTATGCATGTTTTCCGATTTCTCCATCAATTGCGGACCGATTTTGAAAATTCTTTTTTTTTTTTGAAAGGGTGCACTCTCGTGATGGTCCCGTTGTCACCAAGTCAGAATCTGATGAGGGGATCCCATGGAATTCGAGGAAAATCATCAAATTTTAGGCATGTCTATCTACTCACCGCTTTTTTCGTCAATTGTGGACCGATTTTGAAAATTATTTTTACTTTGAAAGGGTATACTCTCGAGATGGTCCATGATGCTGAGGATACTGTTCCGGATTCGTTTCGGCTATCACAAATTTAAAAAACATTTTCCGCATATAAAAGTCGACTTTTCACTAGACACAATAATGTAATCAACAAAACACCGTCACCACGACAACAAGAAAAAAGTCCGTGACAATCCTATTGTCAACAAGAAGTCAGAATCTGAGGAGGGGATCCCATGGAAATCGAAAAAAACCGATAAGAAAACTATTGAGGGCGGTTTTATTTCCAACGAAAATGTTATCAAATTAAACGTTCGTGTATGGCCGTTGTTTATTTGAATATTGTTTGTTATATTGTGTATTAATCATTATCTGAGGCGTCATCCTGAGTAGAGACGGATAAAACTGATGTTTACTTAAACGCTGTACTTTGAAGCTTACAAAATCATTTAGAAAAATGTTTAAAGACCAACTTTATGTTAGAAAAGCTTGCAACATTGTGTTGATAGCGAAAAACGTGAGTAGGCCTCTAAAGGTTTTAAGCTGCGGAAGTTTATTTGTAAAACACGAGTTTTATTTTTACACAAACATCATTATTGTCCACATTGACGAATTAATTTGTTTAGGAAACATAGATGGCGGGACTTGACACATACGCACGTTGTAAAAAAGAAATTTGTTCCGTAATACCCTGAGGTATGTCAAAAAAGCAAACGTTTTTAAGCGTTTTCGTTTTTCTAATCCAGATACATAAAGTCGACAAATCCGTCACGTTCAGGTAATTTCACCAGCACCCTTAGCTTTTCAAAACCAGGTCGCAGTATTGTTAACTTTTCTGCTTGGCGGCAGAAATAGATCTAGTTGTACTTCTCTTTCCTAATTTTATTTGTAACCAAATTACACTTGAATTAATCCCATCGACTTAATACAGTAATATCTAATTAGCACTCTCAAGAGAATCTGCCTTGAGTTACCAGCTCAAAAATAAGGGTTGTTCTATGTAGATAAGTATATCAAAGGTAAGAACAACTCCAACGTACTTTTGTCACCCAAGTACATTTACACTGTTTAATAATATAATAACGCACACACTCAACATAGAAACCCTGAGTCGCGGGTACCATGGATACACACATGAACAACCACAAATTACACCCAAACTCACGAGATAAATAAATAGGTCATACAAATATTTCTGCCGGCCCAGGAATCAACCTGGGACCTCTGCGTGCCAACCTTTCGGCCACGAAGGCAGTTAAACCTTGGTTAGTATAAACTTTTTGTTTTACTGTACAGTTTTAAACCTCGTAAATGACACGTTTTGAATATCAACCAGAATCTTATTATAAACATATTGTTAGATAAAAAGAAACTTACTCATTGTGTTTCAAACCAATCCTTTATTTTTGTGCTCCGCCTTGAAGTCTCCAGAACTTTAGGATCTTCAGAACTCTGGGAGACTTAAAAAAAATGATTAAGAAATTTTCTTTATCCACCGATCGACAGCGGCTGACTTAACGGTCTCTCATCCACCCGTTTTTTTGACTCTTGTTTTCTTATTTTTTTAAAGTCTCTCATTCGTTCGGAAATTTTACACAAACCGATAACGATACAAAATTAAAATTAAATTATACATTTTAACCATAAATCTAACAATACAAAATTAAAATTAAGTAATACATTTTAATCATAAATCTAACAATATGATAGGGGCAATCCCTTGAATTTGTAACTTAGGTCTAGTGCCCAAAATAACCAAAGTTGTGTAACTACAGTGCATAAATATGCGTACACTAACTACTACATTATGAAACACCCCTCGAGTTCTAAATAAAGACCAATAATTCAACACAAAATAAAAATGCAACTAAATCTTCAATATTATGTCGCAATGACATGTCTCGGTTCACGCATGGCTTGTTATCTTGTGCTCATCATAAAGACGTACTGGTTGTGGAGTAGCATGTGACAATGATGTGAGAATAAAAGGGGCTTGGGGAAGGTCAGGCCGCGGTCGGTTGGGGTGGGGTGTGCTTTATGAGGGGTTACGTACGTTCACAAAATTGTACCTACCTTAATATTGAAAAGGTTAAGATGTATTTTTCATTAAATACCTACCTAGCAGTGGCGAGTGGTGGATATTTGAGAAAGATAAGCTAATGGAGATGGTGTAAACAAGAACGCATGAGGTTTTTCATTTACAAACTTTCCTAAATTAGGAAATGAAACTATTTTTCCGGGCGTTCCTAAATTAAATAACAATTTTTTTCGACAGAACGATAAGAATTATGTTACAAGAACTCCTCGCCAATGCTAACAAGCTAGGTTTTTTGATAGAAACCTGTTTTGTTGTGACCTTTTTTGACACCGCACCCTACCTTAGGCCTAAACTGATCATTCGTAATCTTAGGACCACTTTAAACATTATTCACTTTAGTGTTACTTCGACTGTGTTATAACTAAACCCGAAAATTTATTAGAAATTAGTATATAGGTATAGTAAAAAAATTTTCAACACTAAAATTTTTCCGCCTCTTTGCTAATACAACTGCAAATACCTGCAGATGGATTACTTTCTCTTGATAAAGACTGACTAGAACTATACTGTAACCAAGCTACACACCTAATTCTTTCCTACATTTTGAGATAAAAAATATAATATATGTTTTTCATACAAAAAAAAAATATTTTATTCGAAACAAACAACTTTTTTAGAAATTACACAAGAATGAAAGTTTTGAAGAATGCCATTACATATTATATATAAAAAAATATTAATGCAAAACTGTTGAAAATGGTTGAATATTTGACGTTTACTCGCAACTACAAACGCTACAGCTGGCCTGATATAATCTCAGTACACAGTACTAAAAAAACCGACCTCAAAAGTCATTCATCCCCTTGTTTGCCACCTTAGACGTGGAATATTTTCTTCAAATTTAAATGGGACAACATCTAAGGTACCATCTTTCCAACAAAAAAGAATCATCAAAATCGGTTCGCAAGTTATCGTGTAGTAGTCACGAGCTATCGCATAATATACATAAAAAAACATACAGCCGAATTGAGAACCTCCTCTTTTTCTGAAATCGGTTAAAAAATTCAGTATTCCAAGATGAAGATTGCGAATTACTAGTTGGTTTTGTTGTTTTATAGAACTGATTATAACTAGGTAATTGTGAATGATTTGTACAAGTGATTCAATGAATACTTCGAACTGATTCTCCTTTTTTTATTGTTATAGCGACAAAAAGTGAACTAATTCCATTACTCCTATAACTAAGTAACAATAAAGGAACATTACTTTTAAGGAAAGAACTTGTACAATCCCCCGGAGCATGCCGCCGCGATAAAGCTATTATATTCACATTTAGCTATCAAATTCGAGTGATAAAACCGCTATCTGGAAATTTTATCACAATACTTACATGGCGAGCAACGTGACGTCACATTTTTGTCGCATCACGGGCGCCGCGACCAATGACTTCAAAGGAATATCGCAATGCCAAACGTGGACGAAACGGCACAGCTGATTTTAAAACATTTTAACATCTCTGTACAATAATTTTATAAACGTAAAAATGAAGCGCGAACAAAGTTATATACAGCATCAACACATTGTATATAAATTATTGGAAAAAGGTGACGGGGAACATTTTTAATACAGTTAGTGAACTGTAGTGACATGAGAGTAATTAGAAATACGTAAATAATAACTAATTTAATGTAAATTACTTAAAAACGGAAACTACAAAAACGCGACATTTTTTGTTTCGTCGTTTTCACGGCGTTGATTAAACGTCAAAGATAGCTAAATGTACCAAATAAACAAAAGAACGAATGACTCTAGTGCGACATGTTACTCATTCAGTATTCGCAATTATAAAAATAAATTGTAATATTGGCAACATAGCCTTACCAACTGCAATAAATATGTCACGGGGATATTTAAAACACATTGCATGTTTGTGATATACTGCCATGCTAAGGCCACAGAGTACTTAGATATTTTTATTGCTTAATTCAAGCCCCTATCTCTCACAAAATAGTGTTTTGAAAGCAAGTGTTCTAATAGATCTTCGGTTTCCTCATACAATTTCACCTGTAGCCATTTTGATATAACTTTCTTGCAGTCTCTATAACTTCTGGCGTATATTTCTAACTCCTTATTAATTAAATTGTACAAATAGGCCAATCGTTTGTTGAATTGTCTGTTTGCAAATGTGGTATTGACTTTAGGTATGTACTTGTACCACAATGTCTTTCCTTCACCTCTTCGAAATATTTAGATCACAGTTTCGTGACCTATGTTGTCTGAGTACAGTTTGAGTGATGTAGAGTTTCCTTATAGTGGCCAAATTTGATAGTTGATACAAACTGCTAGTGGAAAATCGTCTTTTGTTAAATACATTATTTTAAACAAATTGCGTTACACGTTCCAACTCAAGAAAACGAGTTTTAGCAGCTCCACACCATACAGGAATACAATAAATCAATACAGATTGAACCAAACTCACGTATATTTCTTTAAGTATATCCCTAGACAACATACATATATATGACATAAGATTTTGGTTCAATTTTGAAGCGTCTATTTACAGTCACTAATCGACCTATTGAATTTAAATGCCAGAGATGTTTAAAATATATTTATTAACCGCTGAGAGTGAGGCCCCTGAAATTTATAAAATTTGCCGTAATAAAACCGTATAATCGCCCTTCCAAAGACGCCGTGCTTGCCCTACGATCGAAGACAAGTTTCACATATTTCCGGTTACTACACCGGACAGAGCCGGACTTAAGTCATGACCATGTCATGACCTACACATAAAAAATAATTCTTTTTTTATAATAGGGTGAACATTTCTTAAGAATCTTCCCTATACATCAAATACATGTTATATATACGGTCAAGAGATTGAAGTTTGTTTATGTTTTACATTAAATTTGAAGGGTAGGTAGGAACGACGACCCGCTGCCGACGACCGATTATTACTAATCCCTTGCAATAGTTAAATAATGGTATTTGCGTGGAAGATGTTAGCTTCACTGTTGTCCATCATACCATCTTACAAATATGTTTACATCCGTGGGTCTGTGAACATATTGTGTTAAGAGCCATCAAGCTCTTGGTACCATAACTCAAATAGCACCCATAAGGAGTTCTTTGAGTTGTAATCAAGGACTGCTGCAAGGCGTTCGTTAAAACCTACTATAGATTTCTTCTTCCTTTTAAATAAGTCCAAAGTTGTACTCAGTACCCATAACAATGGAAAACATGTAAAGTTATACCCGTACCCAAAAGTAATCGGAAGAGTGACGTACGGAACAGACGGCTTATTGCTGTTCTTTCAGTTTTTGCAGCTATTTTTTTAATTTTTTTTTTCAGCCATTTTATTCAGCCAAACGGTAGTTTTCTGACGATTAGCTTGTTTTTGCCACAACCCAAAACTTCTGATGTTTTAGTGATTTCGATTTCCGAAAAGCTTTCGACAGGGTCAACAAAGACCAATTAATTAATAAAAAAAAGGTGTAGCAGTATTTGTTGCCCCATTAATATATTTTATCGGTATGTATTTACAAAATAAGTTAGAGTTAAATACGTAGAGCAAGAACATTATAAATAGTCCCATTATGCCGTTACTTCTGATATAGGTCAAGGCAGCAGTTTTGGCCCTTTACTTTTCTTATTACTTATTAATGACCTTTTCGAAGACCTCCATGAAGTCGTAGAGTCATAGCAGTCTTATAATGACAGATGATGTCAAGCTTTCTATGCCATTGATGAGCACTTAGGATTTAAGTCTACTTGCAGGCTGATACACAGCATTTTCACTTGGAGTTAGGACAATAGCTTGGAAATGAATAGTTAAAAGCGTTTTGTGGTATCTTATTCTCGTAAGGATCTTGTCTTAAGCAACTACAATCATAGAAACATGCCTCTCGTACATGTGCTATCTGCACGTGACTTGGAAGTAAAATTAAAATTGGAATTCAAATTTAATAACCACATAATTAATATTTGCAGCGTCACACATAAAAGTCTCGGCTTTATTAAACTTCAAGCTTTTTGACGATCTATTTTATATAATATATGTATAAGCATATAATTTTATAATAAAACAATAGACTTATGACACACATTAATTGTAATCCAGTATGTAATCTCTTAAAACCCGTTCACATATCTTTTCAGAAGATCAAGTATTCGCCCGTTAATTCACTTCTATCTCCTTCACTTTTTCTCGACAATCCCACCAACATCGATCAGTGTTGCCATTTTGTTTTCTTCATTGATTATATCTAAATCGATATACCGATTGCATTTTAAACCAAATAAATTATTATAAGCATGGTTTTTGTGTACAATAACGTCTTTGTCCAAAGTGAATTAGAGACAAACTATACTGTTTGGACTTCTCACAACCAATCGCATATTACAATGTTGGAAGGAAACCAAAAGTAATTTTTGTGTAATATCCATATATGTTATCTCTATACGTAACCTACACAATTTATTTCAGGCTTAGTGGTTCCGATAAATCCCTAGAAGTCTGGCGAAAATTAGCACTTCTTAAGTAGGTACCCCTTAAACCAAAAATCACTAAGACAGATACCATTATATGTGACCCTCTTCTTTAATATAATTCCGATTTAGACAAATTGGTTTGCGATTTCCCCACCAACCGCTGATAGTGCTAATCGCTGGATAATAGATCTCTTCTTTACTTTCAACTACAGACAGTCTGAACACTGAAAAAATTGGACGCTTATCAAGAGGATCTTAATGGAATCAATCACAACATCATTCATAACTTAAAATTGATGCTGCAATCATTGTGCTTGATTAAAATGGTGGGGTTCAGGACCCAAACCATTTTAGAACATAATAAAACACGCATACGGTTTTATAAATATATCTATTAAATAAACATCGTCAGGGGTGTACAACAGAATAAGTCACTCACTGATATAAGGAGACACTGAAGGCGCTCGCGGATAATGTCACAACGCCGAGGGTTGAGTACTGCGGCGTGCAGCGACTTCCATTATCGCCGTGGTGCTTAGGTCCCCGAATAAGATTGCCGAGGACCGAAGAGAATATATAAAAGGGCCACGAGAAAGACGTTTCGAGGAGATAGCCCGAAGGTCTAGCTCCAATTTTAGGGTGCATAGAAATATTCTTTGAACTGTACGTAACAATGACGCGAGAAAAAGGAAGGTTTAGAATGAGAAACCGCTTTTATATGCGGACTCCAAGAAATTACTCCTTTAGAAATTATGTTACCAAATACAGTAATGTGCCAGAGAAATTTAATCTTAACATCGTCAAACCTCAACCGTAAATAAGTCGAAGGATATGCGAAACCGAACAATTAGCTATAAGTACTTATTTTTCTAAAACAAATTACATACAGAAGAACTTCAAGAATCTACCTGCGCAGTTTTTAAATAATGTAGAATTAATTAAAAAGTCAAGTTAGTAGCAAGAGCTCCTTCTGACTGAGTTCGTCCAGGGAAGTACTGCAATCTTGCCTATATTTGCCGCCAAGCAGTAATGTGACTTAAAATGCGTTCCGGTTTTGAAGAGTAAGGATGCTGAAGAAATGGACATGGAACTGGGACATACTTGTCAACTTATGTCTCAGGGTGACTCAGGCAACTGTTATGGACAGGCGTGTCGCTTACCACCAGGTGCACGACTTGTTCGTCCCGTTACTTGCTTTCATAAAGGAAAAGTTAAATAAATAGATAAAATGAGAACATAGCAAACACAAACTACATACGCTAAATTTATCAAAATGTCACTCATAATGATGGGTATTTGTTTGTCTTGATGCTGTCAAACCCAACAAAACGTAGCGACTAAAGCTTTAGAGGATGGAAAAAATAGTCTAAGACTAAAGCACATTTATAGTTTTATTATATCGACATTGGAAAGGTAAAACGTCTAACGTCCATTTGGAAAATATTACAATATATCGAATTACAAAGTACGTACATTTTGAAGAAAAAAAATCGTATCTTTGGCGTTTCCCAAACAGTCTATTCATTTTTTGGATAAAATTTTGTATAGATCAAGGGTTTGGACTCCAAAGGTTGTAAATAGGTAGTCGGAGCGGAGGTCCTGTAACTTATCACTCTTTATTCTTTCCGCCAGCTCAGCTGCGGATGGGGCCAGTGTGTCGTGTCGTGCCCAGCCGATACTCCAAGGGATGAGAGTCATTCCATCCGGGTGTTTGTCATCAGTTCGCGACATGCCACTTGGCTCGAGTATAGCGGGCTCGTTAACCGTGGCTAAGGCCCGGCGGATCATGTCGTCGAAGCTGCATGCCGAGAGATACTGCCGGCGCTCAGCTGGCAGGCGCTTGTTAATTTATGTCACATTTGTTTCTTTAGTAAATTACTGCTAGGTCAAAATTAGAACTTGCTCAACTTTTGTCAAAGTCAAAGTCAAAGATTATTTATTCCATAGGTAAAATA
>NW_020654878.1:1109449-1146851 GCF_003589595.1 Hyposmocoma kahamanoa | reverse complement strand
GGTACCATGAGTTTGGACTTAGCTCTAAGGTTAATATTATGGATATCATTTGTAACAAGATTAAACTAAGTGTTATACATTTGTTTACATAAAGACATGGAAAACAACATTCCTTTGGGTCAACAGGTCATGTTTACTGTTGTAAATATGTATATGAATAGAACGTATGTAAATAAGGTAAATAGGTAACACGCACTTTTTCCTATATACCGAATCTGCGCGGTGCGCGAGAAGCTACTGTTTACGTAACAGTTATGTCGCACTGCACACAGGACAATTTCAACAAGGTTTTTGTGGCATTATCCAATAATAGGTTTGAGACTGTCGTGTTCAAAGAACAATAAATACAGTAGAAGTAGTTAGTTAACGTAGCACGCATGCCAACTGTAGGCGTAGTTCCGCCTACTTGAGCTCAGTTTGCCATTTTCGCTTTGTTTGTGCGTTACGGTTGTGTCAATTCTTTCGCGTAAATTCTCTATGGGCAATCACAGACGGGGTTGCTGTAGAAGGCAAGCGCGTTTCCCAGGACCCTGTTTCTGCGTCATGAGGAACACTTAACTCGGTGAGAGTCCGACATGGGAGTACTGTCACCTTACCTATTTCTACCGACAAGCTGTAATGAGAGCATTACTGCGTTCCGGTTTTCTTTTTGGGTTCAGAGGGTATTGGTGAAATTACAGGCACATAGGACTTGTCAATTTATGTCTCAGGCTATCTATCTATAGATCTTTGTGATTTAAAGCTCTGAGTGGTACTGCAACTGTTTTGGGCAGACGAATCGCTTACCACCAGGTGCACGACTTGTTCGTTCCGTCACTTAGTATTATAAAAAAAACAGCCACTCGATCCGCTCGGGCCGATTGATATCCATTATGGAATTCTCTTGGTCGGCTCTTACCAACTTGCCATCTACACATAACTATCACAACCCAACTAAGAAGCACAGCTTATCCAAAACTTACAGAATTTTATAACACGTCAATTTCAATAGAAATTAAGTTACAATTACTTATAATTACGATTCCATTAAATCTCTACAAGTGGTAACAGTTAAAAGGAAAATTTCACGACTCGTGAAATTCTAATTCGGCTTCCAGGAATTATTATTATAGATTACGCTGTCGTTTGAACACCACTATTCAATTTGCCTGGTCTTAAAACGTAGAATAGATTTTACCTAGACTAGATGTTTAAACCAGTCGAATTAATGGAGATTAATGGTAGCATTAAGTCGACTGGTTTCAACATTATCCTTATCAGAATCTATATACATTTTAACCATTTAAATGTTGACTTGTTATTTATAGAGTCTGGAATTGTAGGCTTATCGACTGTAATGTCCAATAGAATAATACATCATCATCAAGCCACTACTTCTTCCCTAAGAAGAGGGTTTAGGCTATAAGTCTGCTAAGCTGATTTAATATGTAATGGTGTTAGTAGAGAAATTAGTAGAGTTGCGACGAATATTCAATTACTATTCGGCCTATTTATTTCTATTTGTTAGCATTAGCATATTGTATTTAGTAGCACAAACTGCCACTGCCACTTTTTACACTATTTCTGATAGGATCTGTTTCAAATTGAACATTACTTCGTTCCGGTTTTGAAGGTGCTGGTGAAATTACAGGCACATGGGACTTGTCAACTTGTGTCTCAGGATGCCGGGCGCAGTGCTAATGCTCCTCATGTCTTTACGATTGAACGCTCCGAGTGGCGCTGCAACTGCTATGGACAGGTGTGCGCTTACAACCAGGCGCACGACTTGTCCCAGCCGTCATTTGGTTTCATAATAAAAAGGAATACCGAATATCTAAAAACAGACGGAAGACATATGGAAAAACAACAAATTACGAAGTAACTTTTATTAACGCTGGTTGCTAAACACACATTATAAATTCGGGAAAGCGTTATTTTTCGCTCAATTATCTAGAAGATCAAAAGAAATTTAACATAACTAAGTTATTTTTTTATGAGATTACAATAAAAGTAACAAATCACATGAAAACTACCAACATATTTTGTCGTCGTAGTCGTATTATTTGCAAATCAAAATATAATTAAGTTTTGAAAGTTAATCAAACTGAAGTGAAACAATTATTTTCTTCATTAAGATGTTATAAATTTAAATCATAAACTTGAAAATTAAATTACCGTTTTTGTTTCATTGTACAAATTATTTATCATAATTAAAGTAGGTACTTTAATCAGGCCGAATAGTTTGGCCAAATATGCGGCAATTGAGCCAGAGGCCGAATATACTATTCGTTGCAACTCTAGAAAATAGTTTTTTTTTAATTACTCGTTACGACGTGGACGCAAAACTGAGTAATTACTGTTCAATGTTTTTATAATAACAGTATTTAATAAGTAAGTAACAGTATTTAGTAAGTAAGTAACGCACAAGAGTAGAATAGACCGTATGAATAGAGTATGAGTTAATGATAATGTATTATACCGACGGGGAAAAGGAATTGTTGTCCTATTAACCGATATAATGATAAAATCATGAGTTATTTTGTGGTTACATATACATTAAAGCGTTTAACGTTATCACAGCTAAACACTACAAATCCGTATATGGCACTTTATCGGCGCGCAAAGTTGTGACCTTGGAACTTCCATTCATGCATCGCGATGGTTGTAGCTCTGTGCGAGATCGCTTACTTCTGGATTAAGAGGCAAGAATCGAATCTCTGTGGCAGCATCTACATATAAAGGTAGGCGTCTCACGCATCCGACGGATCACATCAAACGTCTCCGTTTGTGGCAGTGCGTTCATTGTATCCGCAGCAATCGGATTGCCGACGCAACTACTAGCTATCGGATTACCGACGGCACTTTTCGTAGCGAGTGTAACTTGTGTGTGCGAGACAAGCCGGTACCGGCCGACAGGCCGGTGCGTGCGGTTCGTACGATGTGGATCAGTGGACACAGTTGTATGAACTTCTATACAAAAAAATACTAAATAGGAAATGAAACTATTTTTCAGGATTTTAATCGCGTATATTTGTTTTTTCAAACAAACCGACTTTTCTGGACAGGTCCCATGCGAGAGGTCATTGAAATTAAAAAACATCCTAGTTTCAACAGGGAAGATGGTTTCTCCGTACCACTAGTTTGGGATCCAGTATTTCCTCTAATGAAAAATCCCAAACAGACATAAGACTGCAGTACTAATTAATATGTTTTAGTTTATTCTAATTTATATTATTAATTAATAATAAAATGAACTTAATAACAATTCAATCAATAAAATAATTTGTAAAACTTAATGTAGCGTAAATTGGAATGTTTTCTTTGTAAAATTAAAAGTAAGGTATTTAATTAATAACTATTGTAACTATAGAAAATAAGGTGGTTTGCATTAATATTAGACATAACTGGTTGAAGGCTGTACCACCTCAGTCAACCGTGATCATGGAACCTGTAAAGGGCCCGAAACGTCGGTTTGTTTGAAAAATCAAATATACGCGATTTAAATCCGGAAAAATAGTTTCATTTCCTATGTGTAACAATCGCGAAAACCTAAGAACTCGATAAAAAATACTAAAATTCGTATAATGCGATACGTCGGATGCGTGCGCTGCGAATCTGTGAACGCCTACCTTAAGGGAGCGTTAAGATGATGTCGTAACGTTTTGTTTATCGTATTTAGCCTGTTCCCGTATCAGGACTATCTGCCTGTGTCGATCTATGGTCGTGGACGTTTTTTTATCGTTGAACGAATGTCGTGTCTAGCTATTGTCACTGAATCGTGACTGATCATCGGTTCACGGTCCTGTTGTTTACACGACACAATCGTTTGATGCACAGCCGAGTGCACAGACGACGAGAGGAGAGAGTAGCGATCAGAACACGTGCAGACAACGATAAATAAAACGTGACGACAATAGAAACTGCGATTATTTGTCGTCACGTTTTCATCGTGTCGTTTTATTTGTCGTCAGACGACTATTGTTCTAGCTCTTCCCATTTTTGCGACAGTCTGTCGTCGTAACATCAAAAAAGTCGTGAACGACAATTAATCGTGTTGTACTATTTATGTGAACAACTTCATTAAAATATGCAAGACACGGCACTTTAAACTGCGCGTCTATCTGTCGTCACGACATAATAGGAACGCGTCCTAACTTTAATCTTTAAGTTACGTACATTTCTGAAAGCTTAGTAACAATCAGGGCTTGCTCCCGGGAATTCCCGGTTCCGGTACCAAGCTTTTAGATTCCCGGTATTCCCAGTTATAGAAAATAACCACCTACCTACTGAGCTATGAGTAATATCGCCCGTTGGTAACTTCGCACGGGCGCACGTTACTCTACTTATACTTATAACTTGACTACAATGTGATTTTACGATGTTTTGTTATGTTAAATTTAATAGTAATTATCTCTCAAGTAGATATTTTGAATAAAAACCTTTAGCTTGATTGGAGTTTTCCTTTATTATTTATGGTATTTTAAATAGGTACAGGATAACCCGGAAAAAGCATATTTACTGATTACAGTTTACGCTTTTCAAGAAATTTTATAGTACCGGGAATACCGTGAATACCGGAAATCAAAATTTTGTGAACCGGACCAATTCTGCAAGTCCTAGTAACAACCTCTCGTTAAGAGTCTATACAACCTGAAATGGCTATGGTTTATTCCGCATAACACTGAAAGTGTTGAACCAATCACTTTGGAAAAGAATATATAGTACAATTGAGGGTGTACACTGATTACTATATGGTGTGAAAACACGCTTCCTAAAAAATTCAAGAGGTACTTTACGCATGACAAAGATTTTTTTACATCTACTGAACTAAACAGAACACGTATACTATACGACATACATTTTCGTGAAATAACCCCACAAGTTTTTGTTATGATTATTACAAAAATCGAAGACACAGGAAAATTTTCTTCGACCCGATGGGGCTTAAACCAACCCTGGCTGCGTTGAAAGAAGGTTCTAAAATCTCTCACTAGATATCACTAGCGGCACAAAATGCCGTAAAAAACCAAGATCTTTAACAAAAACTCAGGGGAATTTCGACAACTCGATACCTTGACCCGTAGCTCAGTTGGTAAGAGCAATGTTACGGTGCAGCATGGTCGTAATAATATTACTTAAATAATGACTTTTCAATTAATTAAAAAGTCTCCCTCACATTTACAGTGCCCGATTGGGTCCATAAATCTCCTTAATATAAACGAGCGTAATTGAAAATTGTAGCGAAATTCAATTAGTAATAATATCTGAAATCAGCGAGCCGAGATCTACATCCCGGCACCGCACTACGAGCAGCGCGCATCACTATTGTCACTAATTATGTTGACTATTTATTAACTTTTTTATTTCTTACGTTTAATTTTTTTTATAATATTAGGTGCACGTGCACCTGGTTGTAAGCAGCACGCCTGTCCATAATATTTACAGTGCCGCACAGAGCTTTAAATCACAAAGATCTGAGGGGCACTGACACTGCGCCCGACATAAGTTGAGAAGTCCCGTGTGCCTGTAATTTCACCAACTCTATCTCTCAAATATCTTCACAATGAATATCCAATGCATCTAATTAATTTGTTTATTAACACTCGCCATAGCCCTATATAGGGCTATATCTTATTTAGTAACGTTTCGGTTTTATTGCTAGGGCAGAAATGCTCTCTGTGTTATATTGTATGAACACATTGTTAACATTATGATAAAACAATAAAGTATTCAACATTTGGTATACCTAGGCACGCGCAGGGAGTACATGTGCATACATCGAACGGCAGTTCAGACAGTAAGTTGTCGGTGGTCAGTGCAACGCAAGGCTGCACTACATGAATGGCGTTGATAACGCGGCGCAGGAGGTTATCGCGACGCCTTTGTAGTTTTATTTATTCAGGGTTACTCACTGCGTAATTAATATGCTTGCAGTAAAATGTCATATCTATATCATATATTAATAACATTTTATTTTAATAAAACAACGTCAAAAGAAGTCGGTTAGAAATTAATGTTTCTAGATATGCCACGCATGCGTTCCATTATTATTCACCCGGTTGCGAAAAAACTTTTGCGTGTCTATTTTCTCAGAAGTTTCTGAAGTGCTTGAACCGTTTTTAACCGACTTCGAAAAAGGAGGACATTCTCAAGACTTATTTTTTTCTTGTATGTATGTTACGCGTTAACTTACACCTTTGTGAACCGATTTTTATGTTTCTTTTTTTTGTTGGAATGAGGGTTCCTCGGTATTGGTCACATTTAAATTTGAAGAACATGAAAAACATTCCACGTCTAAAGGTGACATATTAGGGGATCAATCCGGTTTCACGCACTTTCCGGTAACTAATTACAATAAAACTTGGCAAATAAATGTAATTCCACGAAATTTAGAGTATAAAATATCAGTTGGATCAGCTATTTCACAAATGTATCTACAGACGAAAAGGCGGTTCTTTCGGCAGATACAATTCCAAAAAACTGGTTTTTGTTTCAGTAGGATTGCGAAGAGTTTTTTCTTTATAATATCAAGTGACGGGACGAGCAAGTCGTGCGCCTGATGGTAAGCGACACGCCTGCCCATAACAGTTGCAGTGCCACACACGAGCTTTAAATCGCAACGATCTGACGGGCACTGCCACTGCGCCTGTCATAAGTAGACGAGTACCATGTGCCTGTTATTTCACCAGCACCAGTACCCTTCAACACCGGGACAGAAGCAGGCAGAAGCAGGTAAGGTGGCAATACTTCCCTTGACGAACTCTTTCACAAGGGGCTCTAGTGCTACTAAGAGAGTTCAGCTAGTTTATTGTAAGAAATTAATTTAGTAAATGAAACTTCTTTTCCGGATTTAATCGCGTATATTTGTTTTTTTAAACAAACCGACGTTTCGGGCCCTTTACAGGTCCCATGGTCACGGTTAACTGGGATCTGTAAAGGCCCCGAAACGTCGGTTTGTTTGAAAAACAAATATACGCGATTTAAATCTAGAAAAATAGTTGCATTTCCTATGTGTAACAATCGCGAAAACCTAAGAATTAATTAAGTCTTAAAATTCTTTATAGGTATAATAATTTTGGTGTTATTATTGATAAAAAAAAGATAGAAATTCAAAGAAAAATTACTTGGATCCGGCTGGATTCGAACCAGGGCGGCTCTATGCCAGACGGGAGCTACCACTCGTCATTCCCAACAACAACGATGGAACGAATCGGCAGACCTTGAGTACCTAGTTAAAACTAATTAATTGTTGTAGTTGTTAAGCACATTTTTATTATTATTATTTGTTTTTTCACTGTTTAATAACCAATGGTCGGAAAAAGGTGTTCCACATACATAGATACAGCTACAAGGCTAAAGGTACAATAAAATTTAAAAAAAAAAAATTTAAAAAAATAAATAAATTAAAGTTAAATCCACCAAATATTGATTAATTACTTTTTCGAATTCCGTATTTCCGGATGAAAGAAACTCCTATCTTCTTTCTATTTATGAAGATAAATAGTCATATATATGGGTGAGGCCGTCAAAAATGAAACAGTTTCGTCTTGTTTAAGCGTCCATCAGTTTTTGTAGCGATTCGAATTTATAAACATCTGTTATACTGTTTTTTAATTTAAATAAAATATTTTTAGAGAGCGATCACGATTGTTATGCAAAGTAAAATGTCGTAAAATTCCCCTTGTAAATAGAATTTTTAATTATTTTTTTTCTTAAGTTCTACTAGAAAATGTCGCCGTTCCGTCAATGTGACAGTCAATACGCGGTATCTAAAGCCAGGGAGGGACGGAAAGTGACCATTCTCGTTACTTTATTATTCTCTTTTGGTAAAACGTCAGTTATCTGCTGCATTTTTTACAAGGCACCATTACAATTACTTTAAAATCCAACTTCGAGTCCTTAGGTCAGTAGTTTTGTCCTACGATGCAGTAAAACCATTTCCGAGAATCCGGAATTCGAAACAATAATTAATTAATATTTAGTAGTTTTAACAACTTTATATTGCTCCTTGTAGCTATATTTATAAATGTGGAACACCCTTTTCTGACCATTGGTAATAACTTAATGACCAAAGATTGGAATAGTATATTTTTGTCAAGGGACTAAAAAGAGCCAACATATCCGAGGTGGTTAGCCATCCGAGCTTTAGTAAGGATGTCTATTGCTCCGAGGATTTATATTAGTCTTGAAGTGAAAACTTTACTTTTCACAGCACTTTTTTTTCAACGGGTGCTTTCTACAGATACAACAAACGCAAGAAAAGGCCACTAATAGCAATCTTTAGTAATCATAAATTCGTTCTTCGCCTTTTTGCGTGTTTCAATTAAAAATACACATAGAGTGGACAATACTTCTGAAATGACTCATATTATTTCATTTCCTTTATAAGTACTACATAAGTAAACAGGTTACATTTTAAATCCTAAAACACACTGTTTTTCGTAACAAAGATTCTACTGAAAAATAAACGAGGAAGCAACACTAGGGGTTGGTCTTTGTAATTAGATATTCGTTCACATTAATAATTACAATAGCAACCTAAAAGAAGTAACCGGGACTTTTGTCATCCAAGTACGTAGAAGCTGTGTTTATATGGTTATGTATCACTGTAGTTTTAAACTTTATTTGCAAAATGCATTGACTTACAATTATATGGACGCCGGGTCCGCGCTAAAAAGTGTCCGAACTTATAGGGCGTTAAAATCGTATACAGAGCGTCATTCACGCTTTATTCTTCGTTTGTTCGATTGACAGCGAAGCAAGCAAAATTAGACAGTACTGCGATGACATTACAATTTAAATTCAACGTTTTAGCTTTTTCATATTCCTTTACATGTCACTATGTTTAAATAGGTTGACTTGGGACATTTTTTCGTGGTTTTTGTATTAGACCCGTCGTCCATTTATTTGTAAGTCAATGGCAAAATGGCAAATTTTCATTATAAACAGGAGTCTTATTGTAGATGCTAATACATTGCTAGCCGTTCACACGCTCGGTTCGATTATTTGTTTCTGCCTGGTGCAAATTTTTTTTTGTCAATCTGACATTGAGATAGAAAACCTAGACATGTTGGAACCGTACATATATTCTCATAGCAATAAAAAACTTACATAATGACTACCTAGTTGGCAATTGATTGGACAGTGATTATGGAGAAATAAGCCATTAAAATAAGAACTTGGGACAAATTTGACCAGTTTAATTTAAATCTCGAAACTGAAATAAATCTATACTTACTTATAGGTCAATTTATGTTGGTTGTTTCTCTAAAATTACCTTTCTGGGTGCCAGTTTAACCAGTTTATTTTACGAATAACGATATGTCAAATGTCAATGCGCCATCGCCTTAGATTTTAAAAGTAAAAAATCCTTTAAAGAAAAAAGTTACAAAAGCAACGTCATACGTCATCGAAAAAAAGATTAGACGGTTATACAAACGAAACAAGCACGACGCGCGGCGGAGCGGCTGCGCGGGCGCACGCGGTAGCGCGCGCGGCGCGGCGAGGCCCCTGACCTTGTGACTACACTTTGATTCCACTACATTTACCACTACTACTATTTACTACAACATTGTGTTGTAGACGTGTTTTCGGTACATATATAAGTATATTTTACTTGTTTTACTCGTCTGCCATCGTACATATGTTTAAATGCATTTTCATTTCATGAACTAAGGGACCAACAGTAACCACATTTTACCCGAGAGCCATATGTCCGATAGAACTGTAAGAAAGAGGATACCATAAGATATCACCAGGAATAAATAACAGCACGGGGGAAAAAATTCAGCGTCATGCTGTATTTTAGATACCGTCATACTTTTCCAGTCAGCTTGGAATATTGGAATTATATAAATACATGCTTACACAGTGTATTTTTTTAAACTGAGACTACCCGAAACCATAGAACTTATAGGGAACCTGCCTTAGAAATCATTAAGTCTTTTTTATGCAAACAATATTGGCACAGTAAACCTAAATAATAAAATTGATTATTTTTTTTAATACTCGAGTCTATAAGCAGGTTTCTTATAAGGATAATTTTGTTGTTAAAAAGTTGGTCAAATTGAGTAAAATAATTCATATTGAATGAAAAAACTTTTTATTAAGTTTGATCAACTTCTACTGCCCTGATTTCTTCTTCTAGTACCTACAATAAAATTTTACCATAGATGAGACAAGTCAATCAAACAATTGTCAATTTTATTCATTGTGTAAGAAAAATATTTTATTAAATTGGACTAACTTCTGCTGTTCCGATTTTCTCTACCAATACAATGAAGTGATCCTTACTAGGTAAGCGTTTGAACGAAAAGCACTTAACAAGTTTGCTTTTTGAAATAAGCACATAAGCACGCTTTTCAATTTAAGCGAAAGCGTTAACAACGTGTTTATATTTCTTTTTCTTTATGTTTATATCTCGCCATCTATGTTTCCTAAACAAATTAATTCGTCAATATGAATAATAATTTTATAAATAAAAATAAAACTCGAATTTTACAATTAAACTTACTTCACTTAAAACCTTTAGTCTACTCTTGCTTTTCTAAAGTCTATGCGCTTAAACGCTTTTTTAATCGATTTTGTAAGCTTCAAACTAAAAAGCGTTTAGGTGAAAAGTATTTTAAAAAAGCACGCCTTTTTAAAAAAAAGCACTTTTAACGTTTAAAAAAATAAGCAGTTTTTCCCATCTCTAACCCTTACTAAGCCGACTTAAAACTAAGCCGACCAGTACTAAAAAAAAAAATCAATTTTATTCATTTTTATGGACAACTCGCGCTTGACCAAATAATTGACTACATGTTTTTACAAAAAAGACTATATTCCTGAGACAGTTTCCCTGTATCTTTACAGTTTCGGATTTCCCCATACTGTCCCAGTTAAAAAACACACTATCAAACGACACCAATTACTAGGTCTCCGATAAGGTCATTCCCTGTACTATGAATACCTGAGCAACGAAATAAAACTCCTGGGCAATATCCAAAACACCTGAACCGTAACCAATTTAGAAAATTTTTACATATTATGACGTAATTTTTTAAGCTATGCTCGTTCACTACACTGACTTCCCTGAGAAGAACAAGCAAGATACTATAGGGATTGCTCTTTTCAAATTACCTTAAATGCTATGGAATTTGAAATGGAAAAAAAACTCATGTCGTTTTTCCATACATCTTTATCTAGCACGTAGTCTTAAATTTTGTAATATGACAATTAAAATACTTTTAATGTACGTTTTAAACTTAGGAAATGACAATTTTAATATATGCCCCAGAATCTTATTTGAAAAACGTATACAGTTCCCTTTGAATGGTACCATGAACTTAGTTCAAAGGTTAGATATCTTAATGAAAATGTATATAAATTGACAAGTTTCATGTCCCATTTATTTCACCAGCAGATAAAACACTTTTGAAGTCACATGTAGTTTTATTATAACGAAGAGTTTGAATTTGTGTTCATCAAGATAGGAAGTTCTCGTTGCATGAAAAATAAGTTAAATAAAAATGACCAAACTGTTTCTTTGGCACGTTCTAGCTATGAACAACTTGGGAAAATTTAACATTATTTGCGAGGAACCTACTGGCGACCTACATCTCAAAGATTCGGATCTGAACAGTTGGCAGGATGCCATGGGCACTATTCAAATAAGGGCTTTCAGAACTGAAAGATTACTGCGGTTAATATAAATATATAATGCGCATTTTATGAAATCGTCGATGAAAATGGTTCATATAGATGGCTTTCTGTAAAAGCAGCTTATCCCAAACACACCTAGTTCAATAAGCATGCAGTTGCTCATTGCTCATATAACGCTTTCAGGGTGCTGATGGGGCTGCCGTGGAAGAGTAGTGCATCGGGGACGTTTGCCGACGCCCAGACAAATGTATTCATGGCCCTCGTGAGGAAAAGGCGTGCATCGGCGCCTCCGCGGGGGCTCTAACAGCATCCCGTGTGTGTTCACAGATCAGTGGGACTCGCATCTCCCGCGGAGATGGATTGAGCCCCATACCGTCATATCATTGTATAGCTGTATTGTCCCTTTAAACTGAATAATATTAATACTAGATCATAACTTATTTTGTTTACTAACATCATATGGATTTTTATCTAAAACAAATGTTTATGAAATTGAATTGACACCACACCCAAACAAGAAGAGAATAATGGCGGCTGAAAACTCGAAAACCATCGGGTTATATAGTATCTTGTGTGCTAATAAGTGTGTCATGTGTTTTATCGAAAAAAGAAGTTTTTGTTAAGGTAGATTTTTTTATGTTGGACCGGCTTTACTAACGATTATTTTCAGGCCTCACTACTGCAAGCCGTATATACCAGGGCGTGTACGCCCTTAAATTGTAATTTAAGGGAGTGAAACGCCCGGGATTGTGAAGGAGAAGATCAACCAGCCGCAGCCGGTGGCCAGAGTCCTGCCGGCTACGCAGCGCGTGACAGCAAGTAGGTAGTAAGGGTAGTTAGTTAGGCAGTGCTAGGAGTGAGCATTGATGGTGTTGGGCTTCGTGGTACCATAGTGATTCATCTTGGGCGAAGTTGTGTTCTCATCCATAGAACTCGAGTAGTATCATTCATTTATTTCCCCTTCAGGTTCGGGACCGATTTCGGGTTTATGTATATTTCTTCAACTGCTTGCCTAAATTTATCCTCATCTTTGCTTAGTTCTATCCAATCATCTTCGTTACTTTGACAGTATTCCTTGTCATGTTTTAAGGAGTCATTCCAGATGAATATGGGTCTTCATACTTTGAGTTGTGCTTCGACAAGCATACAGTTAAAAAACTAATGCGTTTAAGGCACTCAAAACCGACGAATATGTACGTATACAGGCCCATAGTTGTCACGTGATTATACTAACTAAAGGAACCTCAGTGTCTTATTCACAACAAATTCGTGCTGCATTTTGAATGAAGATGTGTATTAAGCAATAATCGGAATTGAGGGAGGTAATTTACCTAAAGTATGATCGTTTTCTTTATATGGACATATCCATTTCGTCATCAATGTGTATAAAATTTATTATTTTATTGTTTATTTTCCAAACATTCTAAAATATAGGTTGTCTTTTGTTTATATTATGAATGACTAAAGTATTTGAATGGGTAACCTATACAAACACAAATAATATTTTAACAATAATTTGCAGCAAATACTTAATAGGAAATAATAATTATTGGCCAATATATTCAATTTTCAATACGCATATACCAACATAATTAGTTCCGCGAAGTCCCAGGATTTGTAGAGGGGAGTGTCTACATTATTCCTTAGTTTAACTAAATGAACCCAATCAATTCCGAACACTGGTAATAAGTCAAAACATTAACTAATTTGGTTTGGTCCACTATTCTTGAAAACCAACGATATGTTTAAAATAAAGTACAAATTACTCCAGCTTATCATCCAGGCCGAAGTCGCCGGAAAACAAGTATCAGTACACGGTGGCAATCATCGTTAAAGAATTTGAAGAAATGATTCACCTTTGGTACCGCCTCGCTCTTTGACAGCCTTTAAAGTCAGGATTGCCACGATGTTGTCCAAACTTAACTTGTCAAAACTTAAGATAGGAGAGGAACTCTTAGAATAATATTTCAAATTCAGTTCATAACAGCTTTTCCATTTCATAAGTAGATAAGTAAATACACTTACAATTTATTTGTGGAAACTGATGGATATAGGAGTTTACATAGTGTAAGTATGCACGGCCAAACATAAGGCTTGCAGATAACAATTACGAGACTAACCACGTGTAACATTTTTTAAATAAATATAACACCGGCCTGCAGGCATGGATCTAATAAATCAGTCCTCTTCATAATCGTATCGATGACATGATTACTATAATACTTGCCACCGTGGTGAAAGGATCTGGCAATCGGGGTAAGGTCTCGCCGATTGATGCCCAGGGCGTACCTGGACGTACAGGGAAGGAATGGTTGCGTTGTGCGGGAAGGTAGTATTATAAGCTGAAACGGAACTGGGCTGAACATGTCTGTCGCATGCACCTGAGTGACGCGCTCATACGGCCACATAGTGGATCCTGAGAATGGCCAACGTCGGCGAGGCAGACAAAAAGATGCCTCCAGGACGCTTCGCCAAGTGATGGCGACAGGACTTGGACACATATATTAGGGCCTGTCCTGGCATTAGTCCTTATCTATTGACCCGAGAAATAGGGAGTTCCGGAGAGACTACGGGTAAGACCAGGGCATCGCGAGCGCCCGGGCCAAGCCCTCCGCAAGGTACGCCTTCATGGGCGTACCTGGTGGACCCGGACTTGGGTATGGACTCGCCGGTGTTTGTGATGAGCTGCAGAGATGGACATGTTCGTCTGCTCCGGTGGTGTGTGGCCGGGACAGGCGCAGCTAACGCGTCTTAATAGCGGTATAAAAGTAACCCCTAAGGCGAGTAGACGCGCGGGGCACGTGAATTGCCCTTTAAGTTGGTATCTATGTCCGGACGGTGACAACGGTCTGTGACAACCCTGTAAATTGATCTTGGCTCAGACACAATAATAGCTTAGTCAAATAATAAAAGAGAAAAAATTTTATTGCAATAAATCCATTCATAAGGCGTATTTCCCTGACAAATGGTTGTTCAATGATCATTATTTAGAAATGCTGTAGTTAGAAACAATCTGAAAGAACTTAACGGAATGAGAAGGCAGCTGTTACGTAGGTACCTTTTGTTTAAAGTTTGGGGTTTGACGACAGTGTTAATCTTCGTAAACGGCAAATTATGAACATCAACGATCTTATTGTCGTCGCATATTATTTACATTGCTTCTTGTTCAAGGCTTATTGCCAATCGTTCAACACTTGTAGTCTCGGGCTGTCATATGCTCAAAAGAATAGGAATAACGATCTACGTGTCCAATGTAACACGTTCAGGGATGCTAATATGTTATGCATAATAGGGGTTGCAGGAGTGTACACGGATGACTTCCAAGCCGGTAAACTTCTCTTATGCAGCGGGTGGGGCCATAGTAGCAGACAGAAATGATGGTCCAATTATTGAATGTGTCAAGTCATTGCATGTGGTACCCTCTAATAGGACAGACAAATAAGTAAAATATACTGTGCTAACATTTACAAGTATACTGATTGTAATTTGTGGCGGGCATCTGTTTTAAGACGGCTTCCCACGGTCCGTGACGTCAAACGCGCCGATTTGGGGGAGCTCGCAAAACGGACAAGTCTGGGCAGCTTCGCGCCGACCCGCGTGGCAGCACGTATTCGAGTATGTATCGAGAGTTAAGCCGCCTTTGAAGTTATCGACCAGTGGCGGCTCCGAACAGGCCGCCACCACCGGCGAGCACGGGCACGCTCGGGCAGGCCTCTTTCCATGATCCGTTTATGCGAAACGCGCTGAGCGGACCGCAATATGGGCCACGGCCCGTGGGAAGCCGCCTTTAGGTTATCTTCTCTTCAAATGCCTAAAACCAATTTTTATTTTTTTCTGGTATCCCCCAGCAATGGCAATCGGCCTTTTTTGAGATTTGAGACTCTGGTTCAAGAACTGATGTACAATATAATTAATATACAATGAATTATTAACCTTGCACGAACGTATTCTTAGTATGAACATACCCATTTCGTCATCAATGTCTATAAAATATTTTTTTTACTATTTATGAGTTTTCTAAACATTTCCAAATGTTGTGTCACGTATATTTTTTAAATGGCTAAAGTATTGAAATACGTAAGTACCTGTAGAAACTCAACCACAATATTATTTTTGAGATAATTAAAATTCAAAATAATCTTTATTTCATAGGTAAGCATTATTACACTTGAAATCGTCACAATGGTTAAACTCTATCGCTCATTCGTAAGGCAGATTCCCCTGAGAAGAATGAGCAAGAAACTCTAGGGGTTGCTCTTTGTAAATAACATTTGTACACATTCAACATTTACAATATATTTTTTTTTTATTTGAAACATCAGAAATCGAGACTACCTCCATGAGTTTAACGGGTTACTACCACGGATTTTTGTCATCCAAGTACGCAGAAGTTGTTTATACAACCTTTTTTTTTTGTTATTATTAACCTTTAGTATAAAGTTTTTGTTTCACTATAGTTTTAAACCTCGTGAAAAGCAAATTTTGTATATCAACCGGAATCTTGTTATAGAAGCGTATACATTGCCCCTTAAATGATTTTTTGACTTTGTGAAGACGACTATAAAGAAAAGCTAGTTTATTTTCATTTCTCGTATTAAAGTTATGTCTGTCACTACTTTTCATAAAGAAATTACTATTCCTTTTAACATAAATTACATTTTCATAAATGTACTGTGAGGCTAGTGTAAGAATGTTAATTTCCTTAAACTTATCTCTCAAAGATACTTTGGGGCCCAGATTGTAAATTGCCCTAACTGCACGTTTCTGCAGGACAAAGATTCTATTGATATCGGCGGCGTTACCCCAAAGCAAAATGCCGTATGTCATTAGACTGTGAATACTTTCACAACGCTGAAGTAAACTGATCTAGCTGTTTCGACGTCTGAAAGTTTCCTTATTTTTTTAATCACGTACACTGCAGAGCCGAGCCGTTTTGATAACTTACTTATATGGGAACCCCATTACAATTTAGCATCGTTTAAACGTTATGCCTAGAAATACAACTGTATCCACAAGATTCAATTTTTCGTTTCTAACTACAATGCTTGTAACCGTCTCTCTAACATTGGGTAATGTAAATTTCACACAATTTGTTTTTTTTTCTCATTAAGAAGTAGGTTATTAACAGCAAACCAATCAACTACTTTAGATATAGCATTGTTCACATCGTCGTAGGAACATTGGTGCCTTTTAACTTTAAATAATAAGGAAGTATCATCAGCAAACAATACTATCTCATGTTTTATACCCTCTATAAGACTAGGTAAGTCATTAATATAAACTAAAAACAAAAATGGGCCTAGAATTGAACCTTGAGGGACACTCATGCTAATTGCAGACCCTGATACCACCCTACCACGCAAATACGATTTAAGAAGGTCGAGATCACGTCCCGCCATAATGGCGAAGTTTCCTGATCAGTGTATCATGGTGAAAAGTGGAATAACTTTACTTTGCTTCATGAGGTCGGGAAAGACACTATCATCAACACATTTATTAAAGACACAGGCTAAGTAAGGCGCAATACAATCAACTATAAAACTAATTACTCTAACTGAAAGACCATCAAGATCAGCAGTATTTTTTATGTTTATAGACTTAAAGGCTTTAACAATGTCGTTTGGAACCTTAAATTAGTGATTATTAGCTGCATTATTTTCTTTTGGTAAATTTGTAGCAAATACTTAATAGGATAAGTTAATTTACTCAAATTTGAATAAATAATACGCATATTCAAATATAATCCACAATAGGATTTGTAGAAGCGAATGTCCACGTTATTCTTTAGTTTAGCTAAATTTGTTCCCTCAATTCCGATCACTGCTGATAAGGCCAGCTAGTTTATTTTTATTCCTCGTGAAAATATGTATCATGTCTATCACGATTATTATATTTTTATGAATATATTGTGACGCCAGAATATTCATTTAAACTTATCTTGCAGTGCTACTTTAGGCCTAGTTTGTGAATTACCGTAACACAAGGCGTATGCAGAAATGTATCAATAATGTAGGTACCTATTACTCACATAGTGCCACACTATTACTGTTTTTATCCCACATTCAAACCAGGCGTTTGTACGTAGAAAGGTACAACGACAATGAAAATCAAGATATAACAATGCGAGTCACTTAAATTTTTCAAAATGGTGCCGAGAAGAAAAACTAAATACTTATTTGAAAGCGGGGCATCCACTTTAAAATTGATAATGACGTAACAGTTTATTTTCAAAATTACTTATAAATGGTTATAATAGCAGCAGACGTATGAAGCCAGCAAGGTAGATCTGAATTTTATTGATCTCAAATAAAATGGGCGGACATATTGAAAGTCGTAGACAAACTGTATTTAAAAAAATAGAC
This sequence comes from Hyposmocoma kahamanoa, assembly GCF_003589595.1. NCBI lineage: Eukaryota > Metazoa > Arthropoda > Insecta > Lepidoptera > Cosmopterigidae > Hyposmocoma > Hyposmocoma kahamanoa. The sequence continues at coordinate 1,128,867 of NW_020654878.1, read as the reverse complement.
AAAAAATGTTAGGCCACGCCAAAACGTAGCCATAAGATGGTATACTTCTGAGAACGTAATAACCCGCAATGACTCTCAAATAAGTACATGTGTGAAAGGAACAAAAGTCATTGTTCACAAAACAATCTCACAGAAACCTTAAGTCATTGATTCCTATATAGACGTCAAGGCCGCGGCCTGAGTGAGTAATCCATTGTGGGATCTTGATCATATTTTTGTTGAGCCTAGACAGACGCTTCCGGTGTTCCTAGGAAACGCTAGACGAATATACAAAGCTGATGACGGCTGTTGATGTTGTTTATCTCAGCCGGTGTCTGCTGACACTGGAATGTGTTGTTGAACGTCGTTTTGTATTTGTTACGCTTTTGTTGCTCTTGACGATTTTTGCGCAAGATTTAGCCTGGTTAGAGTTTTCTTTTAGTGCAGCTGTGATAATACTTAGAAGTAGATTTTGTGTAGAATATTTTTTGTATAATATCAAGTGGCGGGACGAACAAGTTGTGCGCCTGATGTAAAGCTACACACCTGTCCATAACAGTTACAGTGCCACTCAAAGCTTTAAATAGCAAAGATCTGAAGGGCACTGCCACTGCGCCCGACACCCTGAATTTCACTAGCACCCATAACCCTTCAAAACCCGAACACAGTAATGCTAAATTACTACTTGGCGGCAGAAATATGTAAGGTGGCAGTACTTCCCTGGACGAACTCTTTCACAAGGAGCTCTACTGCTAGTAAATATAATGATAATAATTTATAAATAAATTCGTGTTGCTATTTTTTTACATTTATCAGATACTTTGAAAGAAATCTGAGACGGGCGTAGCTACTGAGAATGTTAATTTAAAAAAGTCTACCATACAGACTTTTTAAAACGTACATAAAATAATAAGAACTTATAAAAAAACATTACCGTCTTTGGTACTACACATTTTAACATAATATTTATAAAAGAAATTTCAAATACTAACCACGCCTACAAAACAAATCATATACAGACTGAACCGATAAAAAGGATACTACGAGATTTGCACTTTACACGGCAATCTTATTCGACGTTGTCGACGACTGATACAAAGCAAAAACCCTATCCAACCTAGTTTGATCAAACAAAATTAGATCTGGTAAACTATTTTCCACGTAATAATAATCGTTCCTAAAAAACGGTGTTTCTTCTACAAGATAAAGTTGATGGTCTTGCGTCCTGTTTTGCTGCTAGGATTTACTTGGATCGTAAGATTTTCTTTTTATGTGAATTTATGTTGTGTAACTTTGGCAATAAAAGTTTACCTATGCGTCTTGCCTGTTTCCATATCATGACTATCTGTCGTATCTGTGTCGTGGACTTTCTTTTCTATCGTTAAACTGCTGTCGTGTCTAGCTGTTCCCATTAGATCGTGATGACAATGTATTGGTTCATGGCAGCCGCCTTGTCGTTTGCAGGACAGAATCGTTTGAAGCTGCGATTATCTGTCGTCACAATTTTATCGTGACGTTTTGTTTATCGTCAGGCGACTGTCGTTCTAGCTCTTCCCGTTGTCACGACAGTCTGTAGTCGTAATGTCGTGAACGACAGTTAATCGTGTTGTACTTACTATATGTGAATAACGTCATTTAAATATACAAGCCACGATACTTTAAACTGCACAACTTACGTCGTCACGGCGTAATTAATGACAACTCGCCCTGACTTATTTAGCGTATAACAAGAAATGCGACCAATACGAGGATTCAAATGCCGATCTGAATAAACAGTCTTGTTGTACTATGTTACTATGAAAATTGTGCCTTCCTATGATAATAACGTATATAATAATTTGCAATTGTACCATTTTATTAAAAAGAAAAATGAACGTAACCTTTCACCTGTCGCATAAATATTTCTCTTGCACTAGACGTAGGTAGGTCGAATAAAAAAGATTCGAGCAGCACCTGTGATCCGATAGCCCGGGTTACTAGCTTCTAAATAACACGATCATTTTAGAGTTTCATGGGTCACGCGTGCAATATTCGACTTTAATTGTATCATTTTAGAGATTATTCAACAATTCCCGAAATAATGCTGTCTCGTTCACTCTCACGTGAAGTCGCACTCACGACACGGTTCGCCTTCGCACTCTTCGTTTGGGTCGCATAGAGCATTCGTTCGATAATCTTCCTTCGATCGAACCAAAAAGTCAAACAGTCGATCAACGAGTTAATGGGTTAACGGATCAATGAGTCTATCAATCATTCATTCTAATTGCTCCATGGCATAGTGTCCATTACATGGTAATTTTGTAATTTTAATTTGTTTTTCGGTATGTTGTGTTTTTTTATGAGTGCACTAGCTAATATTAAAATATTAATGAATAATAAATTAGTAATTTTGAATGCTCGTAAGTTTTTTGTTATGTATTTTTGTTTTGCAGGTGTTACTTTTCCTAGATATAAATTTTAGTGTCCCAAGTTTTATCAAGATGCATTTAACTTTATACATATTACCCACCAGAATAAGAGCTAATTGTATAATTTGACACTTTTAAACGCCATATGGAAATATCGTGAGCGACTGGTGACCCGCTAAAAGATCGAACATGTGATCGAATTATTTGACCCGATCACATTATGCATGGGTCATGATCAACCCGGGTTATCAAAAACGACCGGCCGACCCAGGTCTACCTTGCACACCTCGTTCATCGTTCAGAAATTATATCTATTCACAATAAGCTTCGTTCATAATCTTACAATGTTGAATTAATTTGCAAAATTTATAGGTTTGATATAAAGCCGTGGTAGCCTAAAGGTTCGACTTACCGCCTCTCAAGTCGAGACCGTGGATTGGAATCCGGGCTTGAGTCATCTGAGTTTTTCGGAATTCATATTCACACTGAGCTTTTCGGTGAAGGAAAACATCGTGGTGAAATTTGCACGACGAAGAAGGTTCAGACCCCAACCCACACTGCCTCTGGTCTTACCCCTTGCCTGAGAGAAAACCCATGCCCAGCAGCGGGACGCATAAATGAGTTGATGTTCTAGGTTTAGTGTTGCGTTACACAAAATGCGATTTAAACAGTCATTTTCAAAACTGGTACGAAGTAGGTAATAACTGTATTCGTTAGCCGCTTTTCTGACACTAACAGACAATGTTTGAACGGACCTGTCATGATGACGCTGGGAAAACAGTGGGTCCCGTAGATTTTCGGTATTCATTACAAATATCTGTAAGTATAAAAATACGTAATGTGCAGTTACGTGACAGAGTGAAGAATACTGTGATCCGTGAACGTTATGGTTCGAAAAAGGACGTAGTGACATAAAAAGCAAAAACTGAGATGGTTTATGTATATGAAGCGGATGAATGAAAATGTATATAGAGCCAGCGTGAAAGGCAACATTGGAAAAGGGCGAACACGTAAAACATCTTCAGATCAAAGCAAGCATGTTCTTAAAAAGGCTGCAGTGCGTAGTGAGAAGAATAAGAAGGCTGAAAGATTGATGAATGTAAGTGAAGCAAGAGATTAGACAGGATTGTGAAGAGCGACAATTGATAGTCTCTCTTACTCCAATGTAAATCCAAAGGCTTGAATGTGTATGTAACTATAAAACGTATTATATATATGTTCAAAAGATGGCTTTATTTCCTCTTGAAATCTGTGGGGAAGCGCGACAAGTAAATTTATTCTAATGTCTTTCCCAATTCATTGTCTTATAACATAGTAGGTATTTGTCAACTCAACGTTAAGCGATTTCTTTTAACGCTATAGTGAAGGTACAGATTTGAGCCTTTCTTTTACTTGGTTCAGCATTCTTCGGTCTAGGTAATCTGCCTCAATTTTGTATTGACAGTATTTTTTTCACCCGGCTACGTGGGCCAATTTCCCTACATTTATTCTAACCCTAGATTGTTTAAATTGATTTTGCGTTTTGTTATTTTGTTTCGCTTCGTGAATAAATAATTCAATGTATCAAAAAACTTTATTTATTCGCAACGATAGTTTCTTTTTCTACAATTATTACACTAGTATATATAAAGGAAGTTAGGTTAAATAGTTCAGTGAAGAACCGGAAATGCACATTTGCAAAAAAATTTCATAAAGTACTTACAGTTCATCGGAAATATACCAAAATCTAGTAAGTACTAATGAAAACGACAGAGCTACAGCAATACTTACTGCTCTCACATCTAAAAACTGTATAAAAAACATTGTTCTCATGTTGTAATTGTCTTGAAAATTTAAGGGCTGACCATTACAACTAGCAAATGGCTGATGTAGCGTCGTCAAAAAACCAAGCTTGCGAAAAAAAATAATAGCTATAAATATAACAATGTGTGATCGCTTGATAATGTGCTTGGTTATTTATTTTCAATATTTACCTTCATTCTTCGTCAAATATGCGCCGACACCAAAGATTTTGGTTCAATATCCATTTAGCGTGCAGCGATGTCATTATCACTTTAATGCCACAAAGTAGGTATATGATTGTTTTGAATACTTGGATTTAGACCAAGACAGGGATCTGACGGTTTTAACAATATGACGCATTATTGTCTTATTGGACCTCCCACTGCAGAGTCCGGATTTCCTCTAAGGATAGGGTGCAGGTCATAGTCACGCTAGCCCAATACGGGTTGGAATTTCAGACGATTTCCAAGGGCTGTGAATCCTTTTTCCGACGGTGAACGGTGAAAGAAAACATTGTGATTGTAAATTTGAATCCATATAATTCATTATACAATTTTATAATAGTAGGTGCATGCGTACAATGTTACGCATGTATACGGATTTATTTTTATTCTATTAGAAGCTACAGCTACTTTTCCATATGAAGAAATATATACCAATTAAAAGCTGCCACATGTGAACAAAAAAATAACAGAACAATAACAGAAACTAATAGCATTTACGAGAACACAAAACAACAATCGCCATATCAGTTACTCGATAAGAAGCCACAATAGTTTTTATATTCGTAACGCTATTGCAGAAAAGATCTATGCAACTGTCATTGTCATACGGATGAATTTTGCATAAGTGTATGAAATTCAACTGGGGCAATTTAAATTTATAACTTAAAAATCTAGTAAACTTAATCTGTATTTTTTTCCATATTGTCAAATTAAGTATCGTATAAGGGATTCCTCGACTCGAGTGTGGACTTGGCTGGCTCATTATTACATCTACTCCATTCTCTTGTACGGAGCAGAAGCTTAGATACTCACATAATCTATTTGCAAAGAAGTGGAAGCCTTCGAAATGTGGGTGTATAGGAGATTGTTGAGAGTATCGTGGAGAGACAAAGTCACAAAAGATAGGGTGCTACAACGTGCTGGTAGTAAACGAGAAGTGTTAAATATCAAAAGAAGGAAACTGGAGAATCTGGGTCATGTACCGAAAAACCCAAAGTATATCCTATTATAACAATCCAAGGCAAAATAGAAGGAAAGAAAGGTGTAGGAAAAAGGAGAATATTATGGCTCAGATATTTGCGCCAGTGGGAGCACCCGATCATTATTCAGAGCTGCAGTGTCCAAAGTTCAAATTGCCATTATGATCGCCGACCTTCATTAGAAGATGGTACGTTAAGAAGGTAAGGAATTCCAAATTTGTGACGCATACGACGATGGCGACGGACATTACTGCAATAAAGAATTTTCAGTGTCAAAACATTCTAAGGTACGAGTGATGAATCCTAGATATGAGAAATATGCTGATCAAACAATAGTTTACTATCATATAGAACCCCCAAATATGATCTGTACCTAATAAGACAATAATTGATACGCATAACATATTTCCGAGACGAAAAAACCCGGAAAAACCCTCGTTTTCTTAAGAAACCTTTATCCAACAATGTGCTGTAATGAAGTGGAATGCAGTTAAATTGCCAAAATTATTATTATTTGTTAAGTTCCAGTTAAAGCTCAATAAATTAACACAATAGTTGGTGCAAATATTGAATCGTTCTCAGAAATCGTCTGATTCCAAGCAATGACTTGCGTTCCGCCGGTGCCAATTATGGTTGAGCGGGACTTCTAACAGCATGAATGGCTGTAAGTTCTGTCCATACTTTTGTAAGACTTTTCGTTAAACTTTATCGTTTGTTATTAAGTGATTATTAACTTTGAACAAGTTGTTATGTGAAATAGACGCTTGGCTACAATTTCACCTGATTTTAACCGACGATGTTAAATATATTAAATGTTAACAATTGTCACGGAAAGCGCAGTTTTTCACGAATAACCTACGTAGATCACGCCAGGTCCTGCTTATGATCTTCCCGTACGTCAGATCCGGCTCGAAGGACCAAAATGTAGGATGTGCCTACACTAAATGATATATATGATATACACTGATAAATTGATATTGATAATGATATAACGATTGACTCGAGTGTCAGATGCACACTGATCGAAATAGCGTGATGCACGCCATGCGTAAGCAAATATTGCTGCATACACATTTTTATATTGTAATGTAAAAACACCTATTCACTCTAGCGTTGAATAACATTGTAGATATTTGTGAATCACAGGTACCGGAAGTTATTTTATTCCTTTGCCTTACGCGTTAGGAAGAATGGAATAAAACTTTTCGTGCGAACTGTTAAAACGCAGTAGGATTTTTGTTACAGGCTGGAAAGTTAGCATCATAGTGCGTAATCACATACGTCCCTCTAGTTGATGATTACGACCATGTTGAAGCTCTATCAGTACCAGTGTTGGTGTTTATGCATATTCGAAGGCGTGGCTTAAGTAGGTAGACAATTAATTTTAATAATAGGCCAAACAACCACAGCTACTACCTGGTCTCAAACTAGGGCCTTCCCTACATTATGAGAAAAGCTCGTTTCCTTAATTATTCATACAAAAATTCCTGTGCTAACCCATAGGGCACTGATTACGTCGTCAATTGTTTCATTAAATTATCCTTCTTATGTATTTCTCTTGTCGGCTGCGTAATCGCCAACAATCAATGTACAGTGCTTAGAGTGCCTGAGACCCGACATTAACTTTTTATCTTATCTAATGTAACTAACTTCGTCTTGGCTTCCCGTGTTTCTCTTTGCTGCGATCTTCCCTTCTATAATGCTTCTAAGGAAATTGTTGTAACGTTTTATATGCCCAAACATCTTCACCCTTCCGTTCTCTATTGTCTTTAATAAACTTCCCTTTTTCTGCACCATTCTTAACACCTCATCTGATTTTCATTTCTGGCTTCTATTATAATATTCTATTATATTTCTAAAATACGATTCAATTTTCTTTATAACGCGCCAATGTAATCGGATTTTGTTTGAAAGTTTCCTTTCAAAGGAAGTAAGATTCTTTACTTTGAAGCTTGGAAAATACTTATTTACTTATCAGTAGGGAAAGATTTTGTTTTTTCTTGACGAAGTTGCGCGTCTAAAAATGCCTAATAATTCTAGCCTTGAATAGCCCTGAATTATAGCTTTAGGGAAACAAATACCGGTAGGGTATTGTATTCCTTTGTCGTATGCACGAGAAAGGATGAAGCAAAGCGCTTTGTGAAATTAGGTGGTAAATCAATAGCGTAAAGATGGAGCATATCGGGGTTTATAGTAGACCGAACGAAGAATTGCGAGGGTGCACGAGAAAGGATGAAGCAAAGCGCTTTGTGAGATTAGGTGGTAAACCAATAGCGTAAAGATGGAGCATATCGGGGTTTATAGTAGACCGAACGAAGAATTGCGAGGGTGGAACTAAATCATAAAGTTTGTGTGAACTCTTCGAAATGCATCCCAAAGAAAACCAGACAAACTAGGAAACATGTTACAGTCTATCTATACGAGTACCAATCAAAATTAACCTGCATTGTAATGAACATATAGGTACTTCTAATGAAACAATTTGGAAATTTAGAAGTACTAAACTTGCAAGATAAATTCTTTAATCGGTGGAACTACCGACACAAATTCTTGTATGACTTATTTCATATTTCAATTTATGAATAGATAAAGCCACGTTTCCATCCGAATTCTCTTTACTTTGTGTCGTCAATCCACTAACATCCAACCTTTCTTTCTATGACCAAACCATCGAGCATTACTTTCTCCACCCTGATCACTACATCATCTTTCTTAACGCTTTTCTACTACACTGGCTTGAAATACCGTTAATTTACCATTAAATGACCCAACTTCTTTTAAATTCAAGGGACGTAACTAAATCTTACCATAACCGTATAAGTTCCACATGAATACATATCGCACTGCTATTACAATAGTGTTGTAACTCAAAATATGTGAAATTTAATATTATAATCATTACTGAACGTAAAATTTGATTCTCTACACGTCAAAAAAACCGTTGTTAGAATATTGTAAGAAACAATCAAAAGATATCTACTTAACTCAAACAGAGACACACTTTATGTGAACTAGTTCTGGCCAAAATGATCCTAATTAAAAAACATAAAATTACTTAGGAAATGAAACTACTTTTCCGGATTTAAATCGCGTATATATTGTTTGGAAACCCATGAGACCTGTAAAGGGCCCGAAACGTCGGTTTTTAAAATTACTTTTTCCATTTTATTTTAAAAATACATTTGAGAAATTGTTCATGTGTCTATAATAAACTATAACATATAAATTTTAATAACTTTTTTGCGGGAAGTAGTAATTCGTTTTTCATCGATTCTGAAAAAGTCCTCCTTTTTGAGTTAATACACTATTGTATTACCAGTGCGATATAATAATATATCAAAAAGACTTCGTAAAGCGAAAAAGGCAGTGTGGATGATTTACCAACGGTTATCAGTTACTTTAGCTGGCTATTAGGGACTTAAGTTAACTTTGATCCTTTAAACTCTTTTCATTATCATCGTTAACCTACTAAATAACGCACTGCTGGACAATTCTCTCCTCAAATGAGAGGGTTCCGATCGTACGCCGCCAATACGAGAGGTTCCCCTTCATACGTTTTCGAAAGGTTGAGAATCTTCTTCGACTTTAAGTATTATATAGAAGTAACTTAAAAATTTAAGTCATAGTTCACACATGTTGCTATAGTGTTCAAATCGTAGCCCTCTTATTTGAGAAGCCACAGTTCTCCTATTACACAAATCGCGTAATTTCATTTCTGTTTTTGGCATTTTCAATTTTGAAGTTTGAACTTCACAATCGTTACCTTTTATGGCCCTTATATGTGAGTAAACCAATGACTCGCATATCTCATTACAGACCCTGTGTTAGGTTCCCATCCAGACTTAATTGATTACGAAAATAATGTTTTCTAGACTCGGTGTCTTTATAGATAATTGAATTCGCTATGTAATCTCTGTTTGTCTGGCACAATTATTAATTTTTGTTTCTACGCATTAATATTTACACGGTTTCAATCTCTTTTAGGCTTGCGATTTTATACGATGAATTTTTTTTTCATTAATTTCCATTCTTTCATTTTGGCATCAGCTTTAATATTTATACAGCTTTCTTTTTCAAACGTTATTTTTTTAAATTATTATGTAATATTTTTCAATTATCATCTCAATGTTAATAACTTATGTTCACTTTGCACTATATAATACTTTTATATTCTGTAGTGATTAAATGTGTTAACTTGGCCTAAGAAAAGAAACAAAATGTATCACATACATGGGCTATTGTAAAAATAGCGATCGTGACCCTGCCAGGTAGATTTTTTTTTACCAAAGTTTCTCGGCTACAGCTCTTTTTACCTATCCCAGTTCTCAATCTTGTCGGCTTCCATTCACTTATCACATTTTACGTTCTACGAATCAACAGTTGCTTGTAATGTTAACGATATTAATGTTCTCTAGTTAAGTCTTCTTTAGTGTTTTAAGAGGCTTTAATCGTAAAATGAATCTAAAAAGACTAAATTTGAAACTATCGCGTTACGCATGCAAGCACACGCAGCAGGTTATTGGCAACTAAATAGATAGATAAATCGTTTATTCTCTTGCATCACGCAAACAAATTGATTAAAAAAAAAATAGAAATACAAATTAAGAAAAATGAAATAAAAACAAACAGCTAAAAATTAAATTAAAAAAAGCAATACTAACCAAATGATCAACAGCTTGTGTGTGTTGCAGCAAGACAAATAGGCTCGTGGGTCAGTGCAAAATGTACACAAACGCAAAGCACTGATTTTAACCGACTTCAAAAAAGGAAGAGGTTCTCAATTCGACTGTGTTTTTTTTTGTATGTATTTTACGCGATAACTCCGGTATAATAATAATAATAATAAATCATTTATTTGGACATCTATGGCCCACTTGTTAGTAATACAAAAAGATACAGAACATTTAAACTTAATGCTATTGTTAGTAGGTATAATTTACGGGACAATACATTGACAAACACAAGAAACACGTATATGCAACTTACAGCTCGAGGTGCCGATAACCTCATTCATGATCTCACCAGAACCTAGATAAAATGTTGAAGCATCGGCGCATCAAGCTTAGCCGCAAACATTTTCAGTATGCTGTTAGAACTAGAACGCAGTCTCGAGAGTAGTGACGCCTTTTTGTTTCGCATCACAGCAAAAAAGTCATCTACTCCCGCTAGAGCAAACATCGAGGATGCGCTACAATGCCGTGGTAGTCCCATCAGCATTCTGGAACCGTTATTATATTGAACACGCAGGTATTTGTGAACCGATTTTCACGATTCTTTTTTTGTTGGGAAGGGGGTACTTCCATAGTGATCCCATTTCATTTTGAAGAAAACCATCCACCTCTAAGGGTGGCTGTTCACGCATGAAGATTCGTTTTTATAAATAGCGCCTAAGTTTTACTAACCAGCAATTATTTTAATGGTTGATTTTGCTATTTCTCCAATCCAAGGCGTTTTTCTCTCAATTTACTTTGAGTAGTGACAACCGATTTCTATTATCTCCAGTGTTAAGTCCTGTATAGTGGCGAACTAGGGGATATTTCAATGAAACTTAGCAAATAAACGTAATTCCACGTACTTATGAGGTCGGTTTTTTTAGTACTCTGTACTGAGATTATCCGACACCACCTTCGTGGGTATCGCGTTGAGGTGCATCAAATGAAAAAACTTTGTGAAGTTAATGTAGTGCGCATGTGTTAGTACCGACCGACGTCAGTGTTATATAGATTATTAAAAGAAAAAAAAGAAAAAATTATAAAATTAAAATTGTAATGCGAATTCATAATTGAGATTGTAAATAAAATAATAGTACGCAGTATTTGATAGCTATGAAAGATATTGTACCTCTCACTGCAACTGTAATGTAACTAGATATGTAAACAACTTAATAGTTGATAGTAAACAAACGTTAACTTCCTTGTTATTGTCTCGATTAATCACTTTCTAATGTTGGCGCCCAACATTCCGGTAACTTTCCCCAAACTTGAAACTGGTGCTTAATCTAATCAGATGAAGTTTTCAACGTAAATACACTGACGGCATATACGCTATGTTACGTGTAGTAGATATCACAGGTACAGTAGAGGCCGCGCTTATTTTTACGACTCTATAATTTAGGCGCAAATGTAATACGATAGGAAGTGGTCGCTAAAGCACCTACAATAGATGGAGCGGGCAAATGAGGACAGCGCTAGCCTTTGTAGCGATGAAGATCAAGGACGTAAATAGAGAACGGAGTCCCCGAAGGACAAACACGCGGAACCCACACCACGATGAGAAAGTACCAATCAATTGAAAGGAACGGAAGAATAATTGGAACCGAAGGCGATCACTAATTTAGGACAATAAACGCGAAGGCTGCCTTGTCGAACCTTGCCATCGTATCGATCACCACGCCGACCCGTCGCTCTTACACTGGTATATCTAAACTTACTTGATGGACCACAATTACGATAGAGGCTTTGGTAGGTTAGGCCGGTGTTTGACCCGTAGTCGACGCAAACAAGCGGCGCGCATGCTCCGACCGCTGTAAACACCACGTGGCCACTGAGCACAGAAACAACACTAACCATTAGCCGCTGCCGCCAACACTCCCAGCAACAACACTCGCAGTAATAAGAGCGCCATATAAACACAAGCATTTGCACTGCACTCGGAATTTGTCGACTAGCGGGCTGCGTGAGACAACTGGCGCAGCCCGCTCCTCTCGGCGCACTGACGCGAGTGAGGCGGCGGCCGCTCCCTCCGCCCCTCCTGCCAGTCCCGCCCCCCGCACTCCTCTCCATTCTCATCCATTCAACGCATTTTCGGTCATAAGCAAATCGATAATCGCATTATACTTCCGGCTCAAGCACGCGCGCTGCATCCGAACTGTGTCACGGGGCTTGAAGACTTTGTTTGGTCGTTTTTTGCGGGGAGTTCCGCGGAAGAGCGATGTATGCGAAAATCTCCAGATCTGTAAAGTGACGAATGTGTGAATAATGATACAAAAGTTTTTCGTCCGGGGATCCTTCCTTATTGAGTAAGGTCGACTTGTAGTTGCGTTAGGTGAGGGCATGAGATTCGGCGCAGATTGACCGTTTATGCGGCATTCGCTGTGCCGGGCGGCGTTATGACCTTGGCAATCGAGGCCGGAACCGCTACGTGCTGCGACTGTGCGAGGCACCATCGCTCTTTTATAGCTCTAGGTCACATAACGATAGTTATAAAAGTCTACTGACGAGGGTACACGAGTTTCGCCTACTTTAATCCCATTTGATTTACATCCACGTCTCTAACTTTTAAGTTGTTGTGCGATCTGAGTGAGGTAGGTCAGTAGGACGTGCGAAGTTTTTGTACAAACCTTGGAGCTTGCATGTGATGTGAACGAAGCTCGCGTTCAGCGTGGTCTAGACGTCTATTAAGCACTAGAGCCGTTTATCAACTGATGACGTAATAAAGTTGGTATCCGCGAGGCGTTGAGGCATAACTTCGCTATCTGTAACGTTTTCTGCGACTTTAACTTATGGAGCGTTAAGTTATAAGGTTATAACATATAAACTTACAAGTACATAAAACTTATTACGCAGTGCCGTTTGTAAAAACATCGGGAGTTCTTTGACGCAAGGTCATATATGTTTTGTTACTTTACGTTTGACACAAGCATGTCCTCAATTTTATGAAACGGTCGTTTCTGTTTTCTTGAGCTGGAAACTAATTTAGTTGGAAAAAACGCGGCTGAATTACGCTAGCACCATTACGCTTAACATGAATAGTTAAGAATATTATAATTAGCGCTTCTTTTGTACTTTCGCTTTGTGCCTACATTCATTGTGCCTTCGTTTCTTTAACTTATTGAAAAGGCCGAGCATAATTTGTTTTTTTTATAAGACGTTAACAATTTTTATGAGCAATAAAGTTTAAATAAATAAACAATTCAGCACGATTTTATAGGCATTTTATTCCTATTATCATTGTTTAGAAGTGATTATGCAATTTTGACACCATTCATTTTTTTTTTCTCGGAGATCATCTGTCAATCGGCCATATTTACTGAATGTTGCCTGTTTGACCTCCTAAAAAATAGACTTGGTGACATTTCTATTGTGTGTTTGTTGTATTTGATGTATTATACATGGTGCCAAAGACCAATTAACAAAATATACTTCATCGTCAACAGGCCGTGTTACAATTGGAACGTTCAAATGTAACAAACTTTATTCATTAGATAGGCAAAAAAATACGTGACAAGTGGCTGTTAGTTTCGGAACGCACGTTTTGTAAATTGAAAATGTGTACTTGTTCATGTTTGATGACCCCCGTGGTTGAGTGGATTGCATACCGTCGCCATCGCTGAGGTCCTGGGTTCGATCCCCGGCTGGGTCAATGTAGAAAGTAACTTTTCTATATTGTCTCAGGTCTGGGTGTGTATGGTGTATGGTATGTACCGCCGTTGTTTCAGATTTTTTTTATAATATCAAGTGACGAGACGACCAAGTTGTGCGCCTGATGGTACACGCCTATCCTTAACAGTTATAGTGCCATTCAGAGATTTAAATCGCAACAATCTTATTACGGGCACTGCCACTGCGCTCGGACATGCATTAATTTCACTAGCACCCTTACCCTTCAAAAACGAAACACAGTACTGCTTATATTAACTGCGTCCGGTTCGTAATGTTGCTTAATATTTATTTAATAATATTTTATAATATCCACAAACAACACAAAACCTACCTACTATTAGGCACACATTAAAAGAAACCTACATTCCAGGACCATTGTGATCATCATCATCGTCTGAATTGAGACATTTGTCTGCCTTTGACATGCATTAGAAAACGACAAACTCGCGTGATGCGTGTAGATAAGCCACTTACTATATGTCGAATGGGCAAATAATTTCAAAGATATACTGCACCCAAACGCATGACGAAGTGTTTGCAAGAATATGAAATACTCAATGCCACGTGAAGTGAGAATTCACGGCAGCATTAGGTGAGAATTCGTACGCCGTCCATCTGTGCAAACATAGCTACTCGTAACATATCTTTCTATAGCAAACTCATCAATAAAACAATTTTGTTATGTCAAAGAATATCGCGTTGGTTCATGTCCAGCCACTTTTGTTAACAAAATTCCTTTGTACTACACATAGTCGCGTATCATCTGGCCTCCAACGCAGACCCATACATATGTTTCATGCCACGGTTCTGATTTTGCAAATGTAACCGGGAGCCATGTTTCTTAAAAACTCAGTAATAAAAGGACGTAATTAACAGTGGTATAGGTAGAATATGTTTATCTAAAATTCGAGGAACAAACGTAGAGACTACCTTACGACAAAATTTTTTGTCCCGGATTTTTTCAGGATTCGGGATATCACTTAAGTACCTATTTACATTAAAAATTGACGTTATTTGGGATAGGTAGCAGATTATTATAATGTCTCTGTTCCTTGAATTTAGATATAGGTATTCTACCTATTCGAATCACTGGTATCTAATTAATAATAAATATATTCCTAATAATGAAGACAAAAATAACATTTTTAGGAAAGTAACGGATATGTTCGATATAGAGTAGAAGTTTACATTTTCGTAGTTAGTTTTTTCATGTAAATACGGTAGTCTTTCTGTACTTAAATTAATTACCCTCACCTCTACTTATTTCCAACCGCACCCATCCACGGTGTGTCATATTATTTTATTTTATGGATAATTTTTAACCGACTTTGAAAAAGGAACAGGTTCTCAATTCGACTGTGTTCTTTTTTGTACGTATGTTACGCGATAGATGTTTGGGAACCAATTTGGATGATTCTTTTTTTACTGGAAAGAGTATTGGTCCCATTTAAATTTGAAGAAATATTCCACATGTAAGGGTGGCAAACTAGGGGTGAATTACTTTTGAGGTCGGTTTTTTTAGTAGTCAATATTTTCAATACACATGTAACTATTATATATAATGATTGATTATGAGTATATTTTGATAATATAGCCCTTAGGGGTTTCTATGTAGTCACTCAGAATCGCATTTCCATATGATGAAGTATCAATGTTTTTATAATATCAAGTGACAAGACGAACATGTCGTGCGCCTGATGGTAAACTACACTCCTGTCCATAACAGTTGCAGTGCCAGTTAGAGCTTTAGATCGCGAAAATCTGAGAGGCGGGCACTAACATTGCGCCCGTCACCCTGAGACATAAGTCGACAAGTCCCATGTGGCTGTAATTTCACCAACACCCTTACTTCAAAAGTGAACCACAACAATGTTGCTTGGCGGCAGAAATAGGTAAGGTGGCAGTACTTCTTTGGACGAACTATTTCATAGGAAGCTCTACTGCTACTAAAAAATCATGAACGCATAAGGTCGCTTTTAAGTTGATAAATAGGTAATTTACGATAAAAACAACGATAAAAAGTTTTCGGTAAAATATCAATTGAGTTGTTCTTAGGTTTTCGCGATTGTTACACATAGGAAATGACACTATTTTTCCGGATTTAAATCGCGTATATTTGTTTTTTCAAACAAACCGACGTTTCGGGCCCTTTACAGGTCCCATGGTCACGGTTGACTGAGGTGGTACAGTCTTCAACCAGTTATGTCTAATATTGATGTAAACCGCCCTACGCGCTGCGTCTTCGTTTGTTCGACTGACAGCGAAGCAAGCAAAATTAGACAGTACTGCGATGACATTACAATTTAAATTCAACGTTTTAGCTTTTTCATATTCCTTTACATGTCACTACGTTTAAATAGGTTGACTTGGGACATTTTTTTCGTGGTTTTTGTATTAAACCCGTCGTCCATTTATTTGTAAGTCAATGGTTATCAATGTCAACAATAATAAGAATAAAATATACCAACGTATTTATATTAGGAAATGAAACTATTTTTCCGGATTTAAATCGCGTATATTTGTTTTTTCAAACAAACCGACGTTTCGGGCGGTGTTGTGTGTGGTGTGGAAAATAGTTTCATTTCCTATGTGTAACAATCGCGAAAACCTAAGAACTCGATATGTATTTATATTACTTAAATAAGCAACGTAGGTACGACAAATTGCGTAGGTGGACGTGTTATTCTTTTTTTTTTCAAAAAAACGCTAGCGTGCAAAAAACGCTTTTGCGCGCAGGTTCCTAATGAGAAAGAAAGCCTTTCCGAGCTAGTGAGATGAAAAAGTTTTTTATTCTTTGAAAAATGTCAATTACGCCAAAGTTGCTTAAAACAAAGTTGAAAGTAAATAATATATAAAAACCCATTGACTTACAAATATATAAAAACCGCTTACAGAGGGTTATTATAGATCTCGTTTCCCTGATACTAATAAATCATATCTAGAATGAGCGAAACCATATTTCGCTAAAAATGTCGATTATACGAGTACATACATTATAACGCACACACACTCAACATAGCCCCGCACTAGGGAAACCCTGTGTCGCGGGTGCCACGGACACACGCATAGACAACCACAAATTACACCCAAACTCGCGAGAGAAATAAATGTATGCCATCCAAATATTTCTCCCGGTCCGGGAATCAAACCTGGGACATCTGCGTGGCAGTTATGATAAGGACGTCACCACGTCAGCAAGATTTTTTGCTACTTTTAATATTTCATTCGGTTATTTCCGTATTTTTTGCACAGTTCAGGCAAGTACTACCACCTATTTCTGCCGCCAAGCAGTAATGTCACCCTTACTGTGTTCAGGTTTTGAAGGGTAAGGGTGCTGGTGTAATTACAGGCACATGGGACTTGTCAACTTATATGTCAGAGTGACGGGCGCAGTGGCAACGATTTAACGAACGCCGCAACGGAAGAGTTAAATCTCTCGGCTCAGGCGCACGACTTGTTTGTCTAGTCATTTGGTATTATAAAAAGAAACTAACGCAGTAATATTTCATATTTTGAATAAGCCCATTTTTAATTTTCTTTTCGGAGTTTTTATTAGCACGCTTTTAAAAAACTCGATTATTTTAATACTGAAACAAGCCACACCCTGGCAACTTCGCACGTGGTGTGTGCCATGTTTTGTAACTTAATTAATTCTTTATTGCACAAATGACATTAAAAATTACAAGTTACAAAGGACATATACAAGAGTTAGTCCGAAAAAGTATAATTTATTTGAACGCACGCACGCACGCATGTACCTACACACACTCTTTGAAATATAATTTAGTACAGCACGTGATTATTATGTATTCTAATTCATAATGTTCCCCACAAAAACAGTTATTTTAAGTTGCTTAGTTTTGCTATTAAATCAGTTTTATGCAATGTTAACCATGAATTATCATGTGACAAACTTCCAGTTCGTACCTAAATCGGATTTAAAAATTGTACAATTTGTAATTATATATTATATTAAGCGCACCCCACACGTACCTGCTCGAGCAGTTAACCAATGATCAACATACACGGACCACTCTTGCAGTCATAGTAACAGCTTGAGGCTGCCATTGATAACTGCTGGAGTAGTTAAAACTGCAGCAGTTGGTATCAACTCAACAAGTTACAATTTCAATTTCATTCAAATCAGTAGCAACGCGGATTTTGAGGAAGAAGCACTGCTCTGCTACTTTGGCTTAATTGGTTAATTGGTTGTTGCGAAAATGCGTGCGTGACGTGGAATGAAGAGCGCGGGCGGAGGTAGCTGCGCGAGAGCAGTTGACAGCTCGAGCAGTCAGTGTATGCCTGGCGACTGCTTGACTGCACGATGAAATTTCACCGCGCTGCAAACCGCCCGAAGTCGCAACTGCTCGAGCAGTTTGGTGTATGTGTGTACATAGAAGACTATAGTTTGCGATGTGGTCGCAGCTTGAAGCAGTCGATACTAGTGTATAGCCGTCCCTAGACTTAAGAGCTCTCTTGCCAAAAAAAGTTTTGACGTTGGCTCCGCCCAAATTTGTGAAACAAATATATGCCTGAAGTTCGCGTGACATGCGACAGGAGATGTCGAATTTTGCGCATTAAAAGTACCAAATTCGTTTTAGAGGAATAACTCTAAAACTAAAGGGATTAAAAAAAAAATCCGTAGTGACAGTTGTCGATCATGCATAAATATAATTAATTATCTAATTTTTGTCCTAATAACCTGTAGCATTTCGAGGATAAATCGAAAAAATCAGAAAATTAGAGGTCACTTCGTGATTTCTATCTATCGAGGAAACTTTATTGTTTTATGTTTCTGATTAATGTCTATGTTTGAATATGTCGTATAGTTACTCATACAATATTTTATTTTTAACTTTAAAGTGGATATACCCCTCTAAAATCAAATCGAAGATTAGGAATTTTTCCTCTGCTCCCTCTTAACCCTTTCATGCACAGTAGGTACTGAAGTCATACTGCGCTCAAAAATTCCAGTACTTTTCTCTATGCCCTAGTGCTTATATATTGATTCAATATAATTAATACGCTTTTTCACTGACGGCGGATTCCGTCAACAGGCATAGTATACATAGGGCGCACTATAAGTTTCCGGAACCGGCCACTTATATAAACAATTGTGGCGGCTTTAGACGCCGCCTATTATCACCGGCGGGCTGTGGCAGTCTCTTTGGACGAGAGTCGCCAAGGAGAGTGTCACATTCGCCGTAAATGTTTGACAGTTTTTAGTTACGTAAATGGTCATGTCAGCGATTGCAAATTGTTTGCCCGATTTGATACAAAGCTTTTTGTAAAAACCACGAAACTTTATAATTATATCGCCATTCACGAAGTTCACGAGGCCGTTTTATTGTTCGTTAGGGGAGCGATAAATTCCCCAAACAATATTTAAAAAGTAATTACAACATTTGAAAATGGAACTCTTTGGCTGTAGAATACAGTTTGTTTCATCTGACTGTCACTTGTTTTTCATTGTGGCGTCATTTTAAACGGCCCAACGTTGTGTTTGTCGGGCCTTATAACATGATTCGATGTTTTTGCAATTAAAACAAAACGAAAGTGGAAAATAATGTCTGAATATTAAAGTTAAATGTTTTATTAACATTTAAAAACAAAAACAATAAGGCGAAATCACGATTCAAATCAACTTTAAAGTTACGTTCTGTT
>NW_020654878.1:1033099-1099449 GCF_003589595.1 Hyposmocoma kahamanoa | reverse complement strand
AGCAAAGCTTAAGTTAAACTGGTCGATTTTATTTTTACTACATACATACATAAAAGCTCACGCCCTTGTTCCACAGGAGGGGTAGGCGGAGACCACGGAACGCCACCTCACTCCTGACGCAACTTTCGAGCTTCACATACGTCAACTACCCTTTTCATGCAACTTCTTTTATTCTTGTCACTTCGGCTCCCAGCCTTTTTGAGGACTTCACTGATCTGGTCAATGTAACTCCTTCTGAGATGTAAAATCCTCAAATATCTCATCTCCACTACATTAATTCTACTTTAAGGCTTCTTCTGCCATACACAATTTATACTACTAAACGTCTTTTTTATATTTTTACTTTCATAATAATATTTAAATAGTTCGCTCTAAACGGTGAAAACTCTGTGCGGTACCAAAAGGAGAGGGTGGTCGTGCAGGACACTTGTACGTTTGAACTTACTACCAGATACAGACCTAAAAAGTGTCAGATAATACAACTAAAACCTTAAAGTTTATTTTTGGATTTATTATTATATTCTGTTAAAAGTCATGGAACAAAAGTTGTTGGTTTATTATGTTTATCTACACACATATCATAAACGCTCTACGATGTGTTCAAAAACCGCAAATTACGACCAGCACAAAGATAAACTGCTTTGTTAGAACAAATTTCTATCTGTGAAAATGTTATAATAACATCAAATTCCATTACATTATTACATTAAAATTTCGAACATAAACAAAAACAAAACAATTTGATTCGGCCTCAATTTTAATATCAGTCAAGAGTAAGTTTTATTCGAAATGAAATGTCAATAGCAAACAATTTTGACAAACGCACGTTACTTGATATCGAACGATATGATAGTTGAGGCCGACTCTAGTTTGTCTATGAATTAATAAAAACTACGGTTGTGACATGCGTGAGAAAAGATTCTATTTGCCGCCATTTTGCACATCACAGAGAGCTTATAATATGTGTATAGATAAAGCAGTGTATGTAACAGTACCATAATTTTAGGCATTAAAACAATCGTGTGACGTTTTTATCCCACACTCTTATTTTAATGCCTTCGTTATGTAACAGTCACATAAACTACTACAGTAACATGGTCCTAGGAGGTTGTTAGTATTTTACAAATAAATAACCCTATAAATATTTCGAGGAAGAAAGGGCGTAAATGTCAAATTTTTATCAAAAAAGAGTTGTTAATGTAATTGGGTTCTATTTTCATGCTCCTTCTGCCTGTTTACTCAAAGAACAATGCCCATTTTGGACAGTACCCGGTTGAAACTTTATGTCCATCTTAAAATAAGTTATAAAATAATATTAATTTCATTCACGAAACTTGAAATAAGTTGGAGAAAAAGAGATTGGACTTTTTTTAAATACGTAAATAAACGCTTTTCCTGCGAGTTATAATTACTTCCATCCAAAGGTTGTCTAGCAGAAATCGCTTAAAGCGATAAGACCGCCCATTGTACCACCGCTTACTTATTTTAATTTTAATTGTAGTATTGCATTTGTGTCCATTTTGGTGTACAAAAAGAATTTTTGTATTGTAAAAACGCATCTCGAGGATATATATTGTAAATATTTGTTATTGAACGCATTGGAACTCACACTTTGACATTTTAGTTTCGTTTACACTTGCGATAATTTCTCCGACGTTGTTGAGACTATTATGGATTAAAATTACAATAGTCTTCAACACATTTTTCTCATTGACTCAAAAAGTTCAAAAACAAACTTCAACAACTTGTCATTTAAAAAAAATCTTTTTTGCACCATTTATATCTCATTCGTATGTATGTCGTAGTGAATCTAAACGTTACTTATAATATGTAGGCACCCAACTATACCCCATAGTACGTCACAACAATATTTAACATGACCTAGACAAAAAATGTTGTTTAAATCAACTTTCCCTAGTAAAAAAATCTATATATCCAGTATTAATTAGATTTCCATATGGAAAAACAATCGAAGCTCTGTATCTGGAGATTGATAATCGTCAACATTTTTTAGCTGGTCCAGAACTATATAGAACTTGGGCATTGTTCTTTAGTTGCTTGCCATAAAATATTTTTTTAAGTAAAAAAGCTTTATACAAATAAAAATGATGTCAACGTTTATAAAATGTTTGTCACTCGTCTTCTAAACTTTCCATTTTAATATTTACGCCCTTTCTTCCCTAAAGTAACGGTATGTTTATGTCAATGTGGTTTTAGATTTGGGTGGTTTTGTACTGATCTTGTATATTGTATTATGTGTCAAATCATATAATGTGTGTAATGTGCTGTAAATTATTAACGCAATAAACAATTTTCTTTCTTACTGTGGATTTGTAAATTTTGTAAAAAAAGTCATTATAAAGTTACCGCATTGGTGAAATAACGAATAGACGTCTTTGTAATATGAAATAAGAACCAAGCAGTGGCTGAAGATCAGTTGGTAGCAGAAGTTGGTAATCCATAATATTTTAATCAAAATAGAAGGTGGTCGTCATTAGACGAGGTTTGTAGTTTTTGTTAACGTGGATAATAGTCATGAATATAGCAATCCTGGATGAAACTATACTTCGTTTTTTTAGAATTAGGAAAAACATAAACAAAGAAGCAGTGGTCGTAAACCTTTTTCTTCAAACTCAAATCATCCTTATTTCATAAGTAAGCTAATTACACTTGAAACCTTTATATTGATTAAACTCTACAGTTTGTTTGTAAGGCATATTTCCCTGAGAAGAATTAGCAAGAAAGACTAGGGGTTGCTATTTGTAAACATACCTTTGAATGCATTTATCATTTAAAATATTTATTTCAAATCTTTATTGATAATACCTGCAAGAATTAAATGGGTCACTACCACGGATTATTGTCATCTCGGTACGCAGAAGCTGAATAAATAATGACCAGGGATCGCAGAAGGTAGAGTTTTTTTACCTAAACTTTGAGGAGCATAGACAGAAAATGGAGACTGCCTTATGATAATATTTTTTAGGTCCTGGGCGTATTCGGGATTCGGGAAATCACTTAAGTACATTAAAAATTGACGTAATTGAGGACAGGCTGCTTTGCGACACAGTGGGTCGGATCAGCGATATTGCGGACAATGGATTTTTTTCACAATACCTCTCTAAAAAAATGCCAATCGAGATCCTATTGTCCTAATTAAATATTGTCTTTTCACATTTTGCCATAAATGTAATAATTTAGTAGGAAATAAAAATGTGTGTTTTTTGTATGGGACAATACCTTGAGTGCCCCATCATTACAAAGTCTTAGTCGATCCAGTCTTGGAATCACTACAGACGTATTATTAGACCTATCTTCTATGGATTTCCATACTAAACGCGCGCCAAAACCGGCCTATTCACTACTTATAATGCACATTTTCTGACGCGTGAGTGGTTTCCCGAATCGCGAAAAGGTGCAGGACCTAAAAAATATTGTCGTAAGGCAGTCTCCATTTTCTGTCTATGTTCCCCGAAGTTTAGGTAAAAAAACTGTAGCTATTGCGATCCCTGATAATGACTCCTTAGTATAAAGTTTTTGTATCACTATAGGTTTAAACTTTGTGAGTGGCAAATTTTTAATATCACCAAGAATTTTATTATAAAATGTCAACAAATTACAGTAAAAGATAACATCATGAGAATTAATGATAAATGATATTTACAAATAAAACAAATAATATTCATTATTTTATTTTAAAAAACCATTTAATGTGTGAAAGCTTTGTTTCTTTATTTTTTTTACAGAGGTAGTGTTTGGAATAGATTAAGTATGTTAAAATCGAATTTTTTCAATTCATTTACAATACTGAATACTGCGAGTTGAAAAACGTAATAATTGCTTAAAAATAGGAAACACGTTTGAGAATTTTGTTTCGAGGTGTTTATTAAAATGCATTACTCACAAAATAACTGAACGGAATGGCGCCCGGTAAAAGAACCAAAATTTCCTTCCGTCCAATGCTAAAAAAACGAAGTACAGAAGAGTGAAAATTGTGCATTCCGCCAACACGGCGCATAAACGAGCGAAGTATCGCTGGAGGGTGCCAAGTGAAAGTCGAGTCCCGCCTGCGCCTGCGCCTGCGCCTGCGCTAGCGCGACGAGGAGCGGCGCGGGCGGCGCGCGCGCGGGCCCGGCCCCGAGCCGCTGCGCGAGCGCCGGCGCCGCGAGCTGGAGCGCCGGCGGCTGCGGGCAAGACGCGGCGAACGCATTTAGTGCCGTTCTACTGCACGTTGCTCGCGACAAACACTCGCACGATACGGCTCCATTCGCCTAAAAGACTGCGCGCTGCTGCAGCAGCAGGATTGCAATCCGAATACGGCAAAGTTCATTCTGTTCGCTCGACGAGTCTTGTGACTGTTCAATAATAGTACTTCGTGCAATCGTTACATGACGAAGGTTTTTAAAGTCGAGTGCCGTGTTTACCGACTTAAAGAACATGTACGAGATTCTAAGACCTACTTATGTAACGATTGCATACTACACTTTTTTGTACGAGTAAATAAAACAATTAAACGCAACCAATATTTAATTATTTTGTTAACAATACACGATAACAAATTCAAGCAAAAGCCAAACCACTACACAAAAAAACACCAAAGAAACAGAATAAAATTAACCAAGTACCGCTTATATTTTAACTTTTTTTAATACAGGTACAATAGAGCGTTTTAGTAGGATCATATTTGATATTTTAGTTAGCAAAAATTAGATGTTATTTTTCTTGAAACTCAGTCCTGTGTACGAAACTATTATGAAATTTTTGAATTCAGGAGCAAATAGACAGACAATAGAATTTTAATTCACAACTCCTTTGTAACATGGTTTATGAAATTATTTAAACTACAGAAATAGATTTTTTTTATAATATCAAGTGGCGGGACGGACAAGTCATGCCTGATAGTAAGCTACACGCCTGTCCATAACAGTTGCAGTGCCACTCAGAGCTTTAAATCGCAAAGATCTGAGAGGCACTGCCACTGCGCCCGTCACCCTGAGACATAAGTTAATAAGTCTCATGTGCCTGTAATTTCACCAGAAAAATGTATTTATCGTTTTTTTTGCAGTACAAACTACGTGTTAAAGGTATTATACAATATAACGTATGTGCTACTGTTTATTCGATTCTTTAACTTGCAAAAAAAACGTGCAGTAAAATTCCATGTGACCGAAGCCCTTCGTTCCCTAGTTCTATCGAGTAGTTCAGCTTATATTCATAAATCCGTCACGTGTGCATATTAAGAGCAATTCCACACGGCAACATTTATACATATGCGCGACTTTAAGCAGCGATACAAACGCGAGACAAACGCGATGCAAACGCGATACACGTTTTAAATTAATTAACTTTTTTTATTATTATTAAAATTTTTGCAAAAAGAAAACTTATAAATTAAAACATAGCGGTACAACAAAACCCTGAGTAGGTTTATCCGTACACCGCGAACTACTTACTTTCTCAAGCTCGTATCTTATAAAGAGTAATTCTTCAGGAGATGGCAAAATTTTCTATTTATTTTAAATATCTTATCAAGGGTGATCATTTGGATGCACTGGTTTTTACCTTAAGAACAGGTAAAAGCCAGTGGGTGAATATGAAGGAAATATGTTGTGAAACCAGCGTGCAAAATTTGTATATACAATCCATTTTTTGCTTTTGAGTAACTTTGTTCTTTAAGATAGGAGTTTGAGAAATTAAGGCGACGATAAGCGACTTTGTACCGATGCAAATGTAGCGATGCAATCGCACGTTTGTATCGCCGCTAAAAGTGTAACCACTTTTATTAGTTAATGTCACTTGAGGGCATCAACGGTCTCTCTCATTGCATATAAAGCCGATTCTGTGCGTTAAGAAGTGTTACTACTGTTAACTAAGTGTTACTTTAAAGAATATCTCGATTTGAAAGATTCCCTTTTTGGCAGAACTAAAAAATAAGACGTTACACCGTGATCTAGAATATAGTTCACCTTTTTTTAAGACGGAGTAAATTGATAGTTCATTGCGTAAAAGCGTTGCCCGCTTGCGAGCAGCTAGTGATTGCAGTCGATAAATATTCTATCGACTATCGACTGAATATTGATCAGGCTTATGGAATAAATAGCCAAACTTGTTTCATTTGAATGATCTTCGACCCATTATTAATCAAATTACTGAGAACATGTTAATTTGAGTTTTCAAATAAGCTGTTCAAATTAGACTATGTTTATGAAAAATATAAAGGGGATATATTTCAAAAAAAATCCATTTTAATTCAATATAGATAAAAAAATCCGGCTATTCTTATTAAAATGTATATGAATAAAACTTTATCTCGATGCTTGTAGGGCAACTGCCAAAATAAGAATAAAGAAGGCAGCAACGCAATTAGTAATCATTAGAACGTCGTAACATTCAAAGTTCAATCATTTTTGGCAAAATTTTATCTTTCACAATCTATCGATAAAACTATCGACAACAACTACATATACATTTAAAATTTTATGAAAACTGGCAACCCTACAAATGTCATTGCTCTCTGTCTTCAAAAAAGACAGACTATAATTTGTTACAGTTGCTTACTTTGCCACGTTCCTTATAGATCAGTAAATTGGGTATTTAACATAAAATTAAAAGTTAAGTGTTTAAAATGTCAAAAGCGATTGTCTTAAGAAGTATTTCAGGTTTTTTAAATTATCGCGTATTAAGATTATAATTATGAATAAAAAAGCATACAAACTATGAAACGCATTATATGCTGGGTTTGAACACAGAAATAGATTGAGTTTTCAGTCTAAACTTAACCTGTCAAGTCAAGGTTTTAAAACCTTGATTTATCTCACCGTGGGCTGTCGCTGCGCTTCCTGCGGTCGCGGTCGCTAGAGCGGCGGCGTCTGCGCCGGTCGTCGTCAGACTCGGAGTTGCTGTCCGACGAATCCTGCTTCTTCTTAGCCTCTGCACAAACACAATCTTTTATATTATTGATCCAGGCGAAAAAATAGGGGAGTTATAAGGTTGATGTCGCTGTCTCTTTGCATAAGTAGGCGTATTTGTCTATGGCATAATAGCTAGCATTTTATTTGAAAGACACATTATTCCAGACCATTCATAACTGCGTTTGTATAGCATTGGTGGAACAGTTATCAACATTTTCAGCTCTATTTAAGCATTTTAGTTGGACAGAAACAGAATTAAAAAACGGCATTTACCACCGCAACAGTAACGAAGCCTGCCGAGAGCTGCCGAAGCACACGGAGTATTTTATACTAGCCGACGACGCGCACGCACAAATGCGGCGCTCAAACAGCAAATTGTTGCGTTTGAATTAACACAAACGCGAGTAAAACGCGATACAGACGCGCACGAGAAACTCTTTTAAAACTTGTCTGTATCGAATATCGCGTTGCAAGCAAGAAGCTTCTATAGTCCACTGGAGTTTACACTTAGAATATCATGTTGAAGGAAGCTTTTACTATTATGTTATCCTTTTCACACTTCGTGTTTAATACCATGCATGCAAAATAAACTCTTCCAAAACCGAATACAAATAATTTAGTACAGTTACTAAGTGATTTCTCTATTTTAGTATATGTTTATAAAGACACAGTGTGCGTGTTTTTATATTTTTTTTTAATTGGAGCATTTCCAAAACTAACTGAAATTAACAAGCAAAATTAAAATTAAAAGTATCTATGGAAAATGAAACTATTTTTCCAGACTTAATCGCGGATATTTGTTTTTTCAAACATACGACGTTTCGGACCCTTTACAGGTCCCATGGTCACGGTTGACTGAGGTGGTACGTGGTGGTGGCACGGTTGACTCATCAACCAGTTATATTTCACTATAATTTACGCTACATATGTTTTACAATTATTTTATTTTAACAATATGAATTTTTAAAACGCGCGACCACAACGTCTCTGCGGCGCGTATAGACGCTGGTGACGCGCGTTTAAGGCGCCACAGAATGGCTGTCTCAATCAGATCTAATTTAGATGGTCAATAGGGCGCGCTTATTTCAATTTCATCGCGCGTGCCGCGACTATCATGCATAGCCATGCTACGGGGGCAAAATACACTTTTGAGATAGCATTAGGTTAAGTTACGATATATCGGACACGATAACTAACTTTTAATACAGTTGCTCAAAACGTGGTATTTTTCGTGCTACAAATCGTGCCGAAACTTGGATTTTTCGCGCTAGTGCTTATGCTTTTCCATTTTTTTTTAATTCGCTGTTGTTTCAAGTCTTAAACATAGAACTGAAGAAGTTCGTCATTAAAACTTATATTTACTTAGAAACATCTTATTTGTTTAAATTGCATAGGTGTTTTATAAAACAACAATAATAAAGATGGCTGATTGAGTATTAACAATGACCGGAGGTGAGTATTACGCGAGACCGCTGCGCACCGCGCCATTAAAATATACTGTTTTATTTTACTTTCAATGTAGTTTTTTTTGCTAATGTATTAAAAAACGTGGTTTGATACACGTGCGGACTTGTCATTTTCGCTTATCTCGAAGAAGCCTCGAGACTCGTGAATAATGACTAACATTCCGCACTTGTAACAAAAATAACTATTAACCGTTTTTGAATAGAACTCATATCTCTGTATCATGCTATTTTAATGGATATTTAACCACTTGCCACTTACTGCGTTTTAGTGAGTGGACGGCAGAATTCGTCATTAAAAAATTCCCTGCCTCGCTTTGTATGTGAAATATAGCAGTATTGCTTTCCACGTACAGAACTCTACTACCAGAAAAGCAGTTTTGTAATCACCTGCAGCTTTGTTCTCGCGGTCGCGCTGCCTGGACTTGATGAGGCGTACGATCTCCATCAGTTCCTTGCGGGCATCGCTTTGGGCTTCTTCCTACGACCAAACATTCATAATTATAAAAAAAACCTTATTGTCCACTTTTAATATACTAACTTCATAACAGTGGGGTACCAAAGGGCATTGTTAATTTTTTTTCGAACTCTCTAATTAAAAATCCATTTCGAGCAATAAAAGTGCTGATTAATATGTGCTGTGTTTTTAAAAAATTGTAATGACCTCTATTTGACATTCAATGACGTGATCAGTGGCTTTATTATGGTTTTGTCCGTGCGTAATGCAAAAATGTAAAAAATTTTGTTTATATAGTTTTGATACATATCTAATAAATTATAATAAATTTGAAATAATTACAATAAATTGTAATGGATCACTGATCCGCCGAGGTCGTTTCATAATATCTAATATTTTGTTGTGTTAAATCGATGAAATTTTTTTTTATACTTTATAAACTATCGTTGTTCAACGAATGCAAATTACGATTCAAACTTCCTCATAAATAAAATCGATTGTTATAAGAAATCGAATCGGTAACGCATTAGGACACCACTAATTGATTAGTAGTCGAGCTGCCAAAAGCAAAACACAGTGCTTCTATTTTCTCAATGTCCCTCGACAAACTTCTTGTTTCGGCTGTCGTCGGGTTTTCTTCAGTTGCCCTTTGCCTTTGGTACAGACCGAACGCTTTTCAGTCGACTTGGAAGTATATATAGTTGTATGTATAGTTGTTACTATATTTTTTGTTCATTATACAATATTAGGAATGCCGCTAATGAACAATTTTATAATAAACACCATTCCATCGAAGATGAAGAAATGCGTCAGATACGGACTGAATTGAAATAACCGGAAAAATATTAATTTTTAGTTATATAAAAGAAGCACGCTTTATTTACCTTATATTTTTGTTAACTTGCTTATTGACATGGTGCAATGTTTTTAAAAATAGGGCGAAAAACAAAGCAACAATAAAGTACGTACGTTATAGATTTTAAATCTAATAATTAATGGGCACGGAAATTAATATTCGTGTGCATTCGAAAATCCGGTGATTCCCGAGGGACACTGAGAAAATAGAAGCGCTGTAAATGGTTCGACGGACTATAGTAATGCAATCCTGCAAGTTTATTAGTATTGTCATGATTCCCTTAATCGAATATTTGCATATTATTTTTGGCGCCATAAGCATTATTGTTATGTACTTGTGGCGCCACTGATGCTCGATTTTGATTGGTCGTTATACTGACCAATCAAAAGCGAGTATCCATTGGAGGGAAAAGAAGTAGGGGTAGAAGGGAGGAAAAAAGAAAAATGCAGTGGCGAACAGTCTTGTGTGCTGCTCGTCCGAAAGAAGTAGAATATAAAAGTAGATTATTAAATTAAGTAATTAGGAAAAATAATTAGTGAACAGAAATTGTAAATTTGATATTGTAGACTTTTCTACGAAGTGATTTTTTATTTTATTTATTTATTTATGTGATAACGAATAAATAAGTTTAAATTACTACATTGGAGTTTTTATTCTTAAAAGTATTTTGCAAATAAAACTGTATATGCAAATAAATAAGTACAACATTCGTTACCTTCTTTTTATCAGTATCATGCACCCCTTTGTCAGTGCTCTTCTGTGGACTTCCTGAACGTTTCCTCTCGCGAGGCTTCGGCGATCTCGACCTAAAATTCACACCGACACGTGAAAATTCATTGAATTATTTTTTGTGTAATTAGTTTGTTATACATAGGAAATGAAACTATTTTTCCCGATTTAAATCGCGTATATTTGTTTTTTCAAACAAACCGACGTTTCGGGCCCTTTACAGGTCCCATGGTCACGGTTGACTGAGGTGGTACAGTCTTCAACCAGTTATGTCTAATATTAATGCAAACCACCCTATTTTTTCACTATAGCTACAATAGTTATTAATTAAATACCTTATTTTTAATTTTACAAAGAAAACATTCCAATTTACTCTACATTAAGTTTTACAAATTATTTTATTGAATGAATTTTTATTAAGTTTAATTTATTATTAATTATTAATAGAAATTAGAATAAACTAAAACATATTAATAGTTTGTTATAATTAAAATTACAAAGATCGAACACTAAAAAATTCCTACGATCCAGCTGGATTCGAACCAACGTCTTCAAACAAGACCGAGTCACCTAACCTTACTAATTTATCTATGCGCTTGTGGCAGATCTCTGTTTTTGGTTTTTATCAACTTTTTTGCCGTAGCGGCATCTATGAGAAATCTATTAATCTATCTATTCTTTTCTTTACTTAGCGAGGTGGGTACCTTTATAGCTACCAGCAGTTGACTAGAGATGTCGTTTTAGTAATTGTAATTTTTGACTGAATGTCATGATGTTTTATGTATGTTTTGTAAGTAATGATTATTAATAATCGTAATACAATTTAAACTACGTATATATTTACTTTACTAACTTATCTGTAATGATAAAAAATGGAGCTAAAGCCTATATTAATATTAGGTCCTTACCAATGAAATTGCCGATTGTAAATACTGGCAAGTCTGAAGTTCGATGTTTTTCATTTTACTTAAAAGTTACAAATTAAAATTATAGTTATACTGTCTACTATCTCTTTAAAAATTACTTATTCATTTGTTTTTCTGCCGTTAGATTTTACTTTGATTTTAGCTGTGCTGTGACCATGAAAAAAAATTCTAACCCGATGAGACGGAGAAAAAGGCCTTTATAAATCAATTCAACAATTCCTGTTCCTAGGATTTTGATAGTAGAGGCATCAAAATGGCAAAACTGCATCGACAATAATATATAACGGTCAACACTTGGATTAATTAAATATATACTTTTCATTAAAAAAATCTATATAAAACGGCAATTTGATAGGACTTAATATAAAGTAATAATGTGCCAGACAACCATACCAGTTTTTAAGTCTCAAATAAACGCTGTATCCTGACACATTACGTTACGTTTTAATGTCGATCCAGAACTTGAGGTAGACTTATTAATATCTACCGGAAGATATAGTTACTAGGAACTCTAAATCGATATTGGCCATACTATTTTGTAGATTTTAAAAAGTCTCTGCAAAATAACTTCATTTTTTATTTAGACTCAAATATTAACTTACCTTGAATTAGACCTGGAACGCCTCCTTTTTCGATCCCTATCTTCGTCCCTGTTCACGCTTTTATCATCCCTACGTTTTTCATCCCTATCTCTAGAATTTTCACCCCTGTCATCGGACCTTTCACGCCTATCTCTAGATTTGTCACGTCTATCTCTGGATCTATCGCGTTTATCTCGTGACTTTTCACGATCCTTAGATCTATCCCTCCTCTCGCGCCTATCTCCGGACTTGTCACGTCTATCTCTCTTACCATATCTGTCTTCAGATTTATCACGCTTATCTTTATCAGTTTTACCTAAAGACTTTTCACGTCTATCTCGTGACTTATCGCCCTTATCTCCAGATTTTTCACGGCCTTCTCCGGACTTTTCACGGCGTTCCGGAGTTTTATCGAGTTTCCTATCGAATTTAGACTCGTCGCGACGGTCGGCCTTATCGTCAGGTTTTCCAAATCGTTCTTTCTCTCTCTCGTTGTCATCTTTTCTTTCAGACTTGGAATCTTTCTCGTCTCTTTTAGGGTCATGTTTGTCGTCCCGCCCGTCGTTTCTGTATCGATCACGCTTATCATCTCTTTCTTTATCGCGGTTTCTATTGTCTCTATTCCAGCGGCTTTCGACATGATCTGGACGCTCATCTTTCCTGTGGAAAAAAATATATATATCGTCTCTTTCCTACCGCAACTATTAAATAATTAGGCAATTTTTTACGGCAACATTTTTTCGGTTTATCATTTCCATCTGGAGTTGTAGCTCCATCACTTGTTTTATGCGTTATATTCATATACAAAACAGGTGGACATACATAGTGAAGAAAGTTCATTTTGAGCAAGGTCGTTCGTCTTGTCCAGAAAAATTTCAAATAGAGCCCTATTAGTTAGTAAGGAAATGGCCGATATCACTTACAATTACACTTAACTATGTAAAGCATATTATGCTACAAAAAAATATATTGTTGTCTTTACCTCGCTAAACCATTGAATTTGAATGTAGCCCAATGACATCTAAAAAGATTACTCCGACCCCGCGTAAGTTTCACGATTTTTGCAATAGGTATACAAGAAATAAAAACAGTTTTCCATATTTTTGCGAGCTTTCATGTTTCCCGTCTTCTTTTCTTGAGATTTATTTAATGTGGCCAGTGTGAGCCGTTCAGATATAGGTTTTAAGTTAAATATTCACGTATCATGATATCCAAATATATGCACCTGACGGTAAGCGACACGCCTGTCCATAACAGTTACAATAATTAATTAAGTTCCTATAGTATTTCTCAATGTATTCTATTGGTATCTACTTTAAATTATTTAAGTATGTTAATGTGTCAAAAATATTAATTTAATTTGTAATTGTTGTTGTCAAATACGATAAAAACGTGTTGCGAACATAATCTTAGCGTTGATAATAAATAAATAAATGAACAGTGATACTCAGAGCCTTAAATCGCAAAGATCTAAGGGACACTGCCACTGCGCCTGTGACCTTGAGACATAAGTTGACAAGCCTCGTGCGCCTGCAATTTCACCAGCACCCTTATTCTTCAAAATCGGAACGCAGCAGCGCTAGGAACGCTAGCTATGGTATACGTACTTGTAGTCCTTGTCCTTCCTGAACGTGCTGCGCAGCATCGTGAAGGGGTCGTACCCGTCGGGCTTGTCGTCGGGCGCGGGCCGCGGCGGCCGGGCGTTGCCGCCCAGCCCCTCGCCCGCCACGGCCGAGGCCAGCCGCGGCGCCGCGAACACGGCCGACTGCACGCCGTCGCGGCGCCGCGCCGCGGCCGCGCGCAGCTCGCGGGTGTCGCGGTCCCTGCGGAGGGCCACGGACCGGCCGTAAGTAGCGGGAGAAGGAATCGACGGGAGTGCCTTAAGCCCCGATTACTATCTGAACCCACACTATCATAATGTTAAACACTGTAGTCTGTCTTTTTGAGTAAAATGACAATTCATATATAAATAACACTGCCCGCTTTTTTTTTTCGGCGTCGAGAACCGAACATGCCTCACAGCCCGCCACCAATGAGGAGATATGATAGTGGACTCAGACAGTCCACGGCTTCGCTAATAGTTAATGATTATAGTCGATAATTCTGTTAAAATACAAATCAAAAATCCAACTTAACAAGGAGACGCGAAAAACAGTCAAAGCTTAATATGATAATAAGCGTCAAGTGCTTTTCGCGTTTCCTTGTAAAGTTGTCTCTTTTGACATAGACCCCCTTTCACGGGAGCCACAGAAATATTCTATCAACTATCGACTGAATGTTGGTTACGCTTATGCAATAAAAAGCCGATTTTGTATCATTTGAATCATTATCGAGCAATTATTCGTTTAACTGCTGGGCACAAGTTTATTTGAATTGTCCCTGTAAACTCGTACATGCACACACTACATTTAGAATTATGTCTATTAAAAATACAAAATGGAGACATATTAACTTTTTCATTTTAATCCAATATTTGTCTTTATTAAAATGCATGTGAATAAAAATTGTTTGTTTCGGGACTAGTAGGCCAAAGGTGAAAATAGGAATAAAGAAGGCAATAACGCAATACTAATTTTTAGATCGTAGTAGGTAACATTTTCAATTCAAACATTTTTGGCAAAATTAACCTTCTTTCACGATCTACCGATAAAACCGCCGAAAACAACTACACGACGATTTAAAATTTTATAAAAACTGGGAACCTTGCAAATGTCATTTTACTCCGTCTTCAAAACACCTTGATAATGATGGGTCAGTGTTTCGCCTCAGTGGCCGAACGGTTACCATGCCGGGCTCCCACGCAGAAGTCCCAGGTTCGATTCCCGGGTCGGGAGGAATATTTGTATGGCCTACATTTATTTATCTCGTGAGTTTGGGTGTAATTTGTGGTTGTCTATATGTGTGTTCATGGCACCCGCGACACAGGGTTTCCCTACTGCGGGACTATGTTGAGTGTGTGCGTGGTTACATTGTTGTTACATTAAAGTTTCAAATTTAAATAGATATAATAAATGATTTAAACATCACCTTGTTGGCACATCGTTACGACGTTTTAGTTTCACGTTGAAATTTCAATCAATGTGCTGCCACCTGGCGGTTAATAGCTAAATGACGATGAATTCACAATGTTTATTTAGCTCTCCAGAATAGTATCCAGTTCCCCGCGAAAACCAACTATTAAGGAAATTTCAGACAATTTCACCGGTAACCCGTCGTGTACGTGTAACGCGTGAGCCGCTGGCACCCTGGAATTGCCACCCCTATGTTGTGGATACTCCGAGGATTAGCACAAAGCGTTTTGTTCCCACATTTACATGGCAAAAGGCTATGAAGTGGAATTCCTCGCCTGCGAACTTACTCCCTGAACGGTACAACTTGGGCCTTTTCAAGACGAGAGTGAATAGGCATTATATAGGTGTGCATGCTCGCAGTTTCCATCAGGTGAGATGGCGGTGAAATGCGCAATTTTTGAAAAGTAAACTCACCGGTCGTTGGTCTTGGGCTCGACGCCCAGCGCGCGCGCCAGCAGCTGCGCGCGCGACTCGGGCTCGGGCCTGCGCGCGCGCCGCCGCGCTCCGGCCCCGCGCTCCTCGTCTGCGCGATAACGAGACGATCATTCCCACATTACACTAGATACTATGGCCCCGAGTCATTTCATTATTTACTGACTTTTTAGAAATATGTGGTGTCAATTTTTAAAATGCTAAACCCACTTTACTGTCCCAGTTATTTATTTTTCCTTAACTCTGAATGGACAGTACGCCACCGATACTGGCATCATCGAGTATATAACCAGACATAAGGCCCATCGATCCCTGGCAACTCATCAGGTAAATGGGCCTTATATATCACTAGTAAATATCAACTCTCGTTTGCGCTGAAATCACAAATTAGAAAACTGAAATAATATAGCGCCAACAACTGACCTGTGTGTACGTCTCCGTATAATCCAAAAATATTCTGTATTGATTGTAATAAAGATAATCTGTAACAATGGGGGCTGTTCCAGTCGGTGGTGTGGCAAAAACAGCAAAACGTCTTATTACAAACAAACACATTTCATTGGTAATTAAATATGTAATTTTGCAATTTTCGTCCATTGTAGCAAAGCTCAGGTTAAACTGGTCGATTTGAAATGAAACGACACCCGTCAATTGTTTCGAATTCGGGCTGGCCAATCGGAGCGCAGGTGTCACAGTAATGATTTGGCAGAACAGTTTTCAAATAAATTAAATAACATTTCATCTCTATTTTTGGTTATATACTCGAATAGTGGCATCCTTATCAGAACAAAGAGAGAGAGATATTGGTACCTACATTTTTTGCTAATAAAAACTGTTAGTTAATCGGTTTTGCTTAACAATACCACTGAAACTGAATGAGACAAAAGAGGATTAGAAAGGGTTAGATATCATTTCACTAATCCCAGATAAGTGAATAACTCAATTTCGCTATAGTCCTTTGTTCAGCTACTTAACTAAATGTAAACAATCTTGATACATCTCTTTATTGAAACATATGCTTTACAAATCAATAGGTATAAAAATAGGCATGCAATTTCGTATGAAGTAAATAAGTAAAAATCATTTTATAAATGTATATTTAATTAAATAGACATGCCAAGATTGTTTACATTTAGTTAAGTACCTAAACATACGGACTATAAACATGTCGATTACGTTAGTTGTGATAGTCAAAGTTAAATAATCATTTATTCCATACATTGACTTACAAATAAATGGACGACGGGTCTAATACAAAAACCACGAAAAAAATGTCCCAAGTCAACCTATTTAAACGTAGTGACATGTAAAGGAATATGAAAAAGCTAAAACGTTGAATTTAAATTGTAATGTCATCGCAGTACTGTCTAATTTTGCTTGCTTCGCTGTCAGTCGAACAAACGAAGACTAAAGCGTGAATGACGCTCTGTATACGATTTTAACGCCCTATAAGTTCGGACACTTTTTAGCGCGGACCCGACGTCCATATAATTGTAAGTCAATGATTCCATAGGTAAAATTGTTACACTTGAAAACGTCATTTTTTAAGCTACTGCTCGTTCACTACGCTGACATCCCGTAGAAGAACGAGCAGGAAACTCCCCTAGAATACACTTTGTATCATAATTGTGACTCTTGTTGTCTTTCCATATTTCTTTACCTAAAACCTACTCTTCAATTTTGTAATACGACGTTTCAATTAAAATACTTTTAATGTAAGTTTTAAACTTAGGATATGATGATAATCTTAATATATTCTCCGCTATCGTATTGTAAAAAATTATAAGGACAGCAGAATATGTTTGCATGTCTAATGTTTGACCAGGCATAAAATAGTATGTTGAATATTAGGGCTGCCTTTCCACCAGAGATGTGCGAGGTAGCGAGGCAGAAAAGAAACCTTAGGACGGTAAATAAGAAATTACTTACGAGGGTCTTTTAGAGCCTTAAAACTCAAGTTTTGTATTTTTGTACCGTCTGTGATACATACAATGTTTTTCGTCACATTTGCAATAAATATATGAATAAATATGTATGAATAAATATGTTTGACAACACAACAATTATAAATTTTGCAAATGGCGGGTTGTTTTTATTAACAGATGGCCAGCTAACTATCCTTCCACAGATAATACAACTCGAACTAAAATGTTGTAAAAAGCAAAGACGCATACGGCCTTGACGGATTGCAATAAAGAATTGAATTTTGCAAAATTTTTATACACAACATAATTAAAATCTTATAAGAAATTCTTATAATTGATTTTAATGGCTGTCGTGGCGAAGAATAGGTGGGCGTGAGCGGGGCACATTGCCAGAATGGACTTGAGTGGAGACTGGAGGTTGGGACTGGATGAATTGGGCACAAAATCGTCAAGAGTGGAAGAAGAGGGAAGAAGCCTACATCCAAGATTGGATAACAAAATGGCCGCCATGATGATGATGATGATGGTGATAAGAAATTTTTAATATTAAGTGTTTAAGTAGTATGTGGCTGAATTGCAATAAAATTTCTGTTTGGATAACATTTTAAGCGAAATTTTTAATACTGAACTTAAGTAACCTCCTTGCTTGGACATGCATCTGAACTATGTAAGGAAGTGCGTCGGGCTCCAAATTAAAAAAACTTTTTACCGACCATGGATGTGATGGGAAAACCTGACGCTGTGTTACAACATCTATAGAACTTGTGTTTCAGCAAATAAATGAATTAAGGACTATTTGTAATCAAGCAAAGTTCACTTACCCTCATGTTCGATATCTTCTTCGAAGTCCAAAGCGTTGTAATCAACTTTCTCGTGGCGGGAAGTCTCTATAAAAGTTTTGTCACATTAAAATTCACACTGTTATCGATTACAGTTTACATTTATAAAAGTATACACTATATTCGGACTCACCGAGAGTTGTATCACACTCGCCTTCCTCTTTCTCAATAGGCTCCGGAGTGCCACCCTCATCCTCCCGTGATACTTCAATATGTCTAGACCGACCGCGATCCTGCTGCACTCTCTCCGGCTCAGCACGCTAAAACACAAATCTTATTATTCTTAAGTTTCACCATGAATACGGAAGTCACACACACTAACACACACGGGCCATAACAGGCGTAATGTCCATGTAATAAAACCGAAAAAAACATAGCACCAGGTATTTTTGCTCTAATTATATGGACATATTATAGCTTTTTCCCCATAAATAAATGCAGTGGTACATACATACCATTACGCTTCAGACACGCACAGACACACACAAACACGCACACGCATTATAATACTTCCTCTGCATCAGGGTTTCTTAACTTCTGGTTCATGGACGCCTAAGGGGGTGTAATGAACGCTGGGCGTCCATGGCGAGCTACCTAACATAACAAATGCTTTATATAAAAATTGGTATAAAATATGTGGTTAAATAGATACTGTACGCGTGACTTTTTGAATTTTCGCACCCGAGAGAGCCTTTCTTCAACTTCATTTTAACTGACTTCAAAAAAGAAGGAGGTTCAAATTCACTGCATTTTTTTTTGTATGTATGTTACGTGACAAATTTGTGAACCGCCTCTGATTCTTTTTTTGTTGGAAAGAGGGTACCTCAAGAGTGGTCTCATTTAAATTTAAAGAAAATATTCCACCTCTAAGATGGCAAACAAGCGGACGAATGACTTTTGAGGTCGGTTTTTCTAGTACACTGTACTGAGATTATTTAGGAAAGCGTCTATGGGCTGTCTGAAACTTTTGACAAAGATCAATGACTAGAAAAACGTTAAGAAACCTTGCTCTACATAGACATCACGAATGTCTCCCACTGCAGTAGGCAGAGACTATGAACCTTCATCCCTCCAAATATACCTACTTTGTTTCGTCTACTCGCAGTCTTTTGGCCTGGCTATTAAACATATCCTCGATCTAATTGAGAAAAGTACTATAACGTCATCTTCTCGGCAAGCTTATTCCCTAGTAGACCCCATCTTTGCTTCAAAGTCAAATAATGGTCAATAGTCTATTTAATGTTTTTTTAAGAGTCTATACTAACTCACCTCGAATTAAAATTTTCCCGTACTAATACGGTTAATTTTGCTTAGGTCGAACAACTGGGACACTGGCTTTATATCAGAAAGTATTTTATTACAAACGAAAATAAAGCTATTCGAAAAATTTATAACGTATACGTATTCTATTTGGTTTAGTTGATATAAGAAAAAAATCATTGGTATATGCGAAGTACCTGTTGCAGCGGTTTTCTTCTAAAATTCGAGGTAAGTTTGTGTTTTTTTTTTCAATCGTAAAATTTTTACGAATCGGTTTTTCACACCGTACACTAATCAGTGTAAATCCTCAAATTTACTATAGTGATTGATTCAACATTTTCACTGTTATGGGGAACCAACCAAAGCCATTTGAGGTTGTATCTAATGTACGCCAAGGTCGAGCTTCCCCCCTTACAGTCTGAGTTCATTCTATAATGTCATTATTCTATCTCCATCCATCCTTTCTACTAAGCATGTTCCAACGAGAGTCGATGAACTGTTCATGAAGCTAAATGGAATGACGGGTACTGACCTCGAGCTCTGAGAGCTTGATAATGCGTCGTTGGGCCTGCCGCCAGTGGGGTGGTGTTACAGAGCGGGACCGCGACCGTGACCGCGACGGCGTGCGGTAACGCTGCCGAAGGAGATTGGAATTTCAATTCACAACATTAAATCCCACTGCATAAATTGAGCGACAACATCTTCGAAATAGTACATTATGTATTAAATAAGAAATTAACAACGAGGGTCTATTAGAAGCCCGAAGCCGAAGGCTGAGGGCTTTAAAACTGGAGTTTACTAAATTTTTTTACCGTCAGTGATACATACAATGTTTTTTGTCACATTTGCGTGGAAATAAATACAATGTTTGTTTCTTCTATGAATAAATTTTAATATCGTTCGCAACACAACAATTATGGATTTTGCAAATAGCGGGTTTTTTTTTTTTTAACTGGTGGTCAGCTAGCTATTCTTCCAGAGATAACAAATACCACTCGAACTAAAATGTTTTAAAAAGCAAAGACACATACAGCCTTGATGGATTGTAAAAAAAATTAATTAAAATATTAAATTTAAGTTTATTGTAACGGCGCTGGTGAATTTACAGGAACATGGGACTTGTCAACTTACATATCAGGGTGACGGGCCCTAAGATCTTTGGAAGTTAAAGCTGCACTGCACTGCACTACTAAGTGGCACTGCAACTGTTATGGAAAGGCGTGTCGCTTACCACCAGGCGCACGACTTTTTCGTCTTGACTTGGTACTTTAAATGAAAAAAAAATGGTTTTCAACAACAAATCGATAGTGTATGATTATATCGTTCGCGATTAATTTGAACGCCAAGAGAGTAGCGGATGATCGATACAATTATTATGACAATTGATCGAAACGAAGAATCGTCTGTATCATTTAGCATTAGGCAAGATTGTAAACAAGCGTGTGGCCTATTTTGTCAATATAAAATAAATATAATTCTTAGACGAAAATGAGACCAAATTCTTTCGTTCTAAATATGTTTGGTACTTACAAAAACGCCGCGTCCTTTGATGATTCTGCCGCTACGCGTGTAGGCATGACGGTCTCTCTCGCGATACCTCATCCTGTCAATGTCCACACTCAATACAATAAGTTAGAGAAACTTAATAACTTCTTAAAACTGTGTGTCAAAGAACAATGCCCAAGTCCTATACAGTCTAGGACCAGCTAAAAAAAGTTGAGGATCATCCATCGCAGATACAGGGCTTCATTTGTATTTCCATATAGTTTCTAATTAAATTTTTTTTTAGTTTTTTAGGTTGTGTTAAGAATGAATATTA
Source organism: Hyposmocoma kahamanoa (assembly GCF_003589595.1). Lineage (NCBI taxonomy): Eukaryota > Metazoa > Arthropoda > Insecta > Lepidoptera > Cosmopterigidae > Hyposmocoma > Hyposmocoma kahamanoa. The sequence continues at coordinate 1,078,180 of NW_020654878.1, read as the reverse complement.
ATGTTAATTCGTAATACTGAGTTAAAAACTTAAATTCAGATACGATTTTGAAAAATATTTAAAAAAATTTTAATGCGTTTTTATGATTATTATTTTTGAATGAAGCATAACTTAAATTTTGACATTTAATTTGAAGAAATCATGGCAAGTGTGAACGAGGCTTACAATAAAATGTCAAAATTTAAATCGTGTTACGTTCAAAAACAAATATTCACAATGTGTTCCTATGTGCTTTCTAACGTATTTTTAAAAATTCATATCTTTTTTTCTCCAAGTTATTTCAAAGCTTATATTATTTTATAACGTATATTTAGATGGATATAAATTTTCAACCCGTGACGACTAAAATAATTGCGAGTCCAAAATGGGCATTGTTCTTTTTATTTAATATACTTGGGAATAGAGTAGAGGCGTAGTGAAGGAATTATGTTTTATTCGTCATTAACACATTATACATCCCACTCCTGGGTCTCCCATAAAGCGAAAGTTTAGGCCATAATCCGCCAAGCAGGTCCAATGTGGGTTGTAAATTTTCTTTGATTTCTCATGATATTTTCCTTCAGTGTTAGCAAGAAGTATCGCTACTGAAGATTCTCAAATGTACCAAAGTTAAAGTTAAAGGATTCAAATAGTCTACTTCTCGAATTCAGAAGCAACCAATGGGCTAACACCGCTCTTTACTCATCGCTTTCAATTAAATTACAACTTACATCAAGTATTGGGAGAAACTGTAAAATAAATAGCAGTGGTTTAGATACGAAGAAGGACAAAAAGCTACATTGTACAGGACACACAATACCTGAACAAATCCGCAAACTCTAAGGCCCTGATTTCACGACTCTACTCCAACCTAGATTTGATAAAACCTTGTCTTTTTAAAGTCGTTTGCTTGTTTAACCGAGAGGGAGCCAGGCTGAAACCGGCTTCGTGAAATCCGGGCCTAAAACTGCCTCAGGATAACAAGTCCATAGTCACATTACCTCTCTCTATCCCTCCTAGGATCCGCCCTATCCTTCTCAGGGTCCCGCCCGCCCCGCATGAGGAACCTGTTCGAGGGCACTTCAGGGATCTCACGAGGATCTATCTTGGATACCATCACTAAGGGGTGAGCAGCGGCTTCTTCATCGTCCTCGCCCGATGTGGATTGGTCACTGAGAGATTAAAAAATATAACAACGTGAAGAAGCTCATGACACGAAATTAAAAAAAAAGGCTAATGGCTATCTCTTCATTTGACATCTGATTCAAGAAGCAGTAATGTGAGCATTACTACGTTCCGGTTTTGAAGAGTAAAGGTCCTGGTAAAATTACAGACACATTGTCAACTTGTCTCAGGGTGATGGGCGCAGTGGCAGTGCCCCTCAGATATTTGCGATTTCAAGCTTTGAGAACCAACCACGCACACCACCCTTCGTCCCGTCATTTTGTATCATATAAAAAGTTAACTACGATGGAACACTTTTGATTCTTTCAATTTTATTGTAAATATTTTAATAAAAATATCATTTGATTTTATTGAATATCACATGTTTTCATACCATGATATTCATTTATTTTTGTGAAGTTACTTCACTAGTTTGTTATAATAATTATTAATATAAATGTCGAACACAAGGCAATGTATGCCAATCCAAGGCAACTGCTCCATCAACTGAACAACAGATCGAGTCGACAGACTTTTAGCTTCCCCTAACGCCGTGAGATTTTAGTACATGGGGAAAATTAATGTTTTTGGCGACAGTTATGTTTTAACGTAAACGTGCTAAATTACCGTTTCTTCTTCTTGTCTTTTTTGTCCTTCTTCCGTTTCTTTTCTTTCTTCTCCGAATGGTCGGATTCATCGCTGTCATCCTTCTCCGACTTGGATTTCTTGTCCTGCTTCCGTTTTTTACCTGCAACAAAAACAAGTTTAAAAAATAAATAAATAACGCACACACTCAACATAGCCCCGCACTAGGGAAACCCTGTGTCGCGGGTGCCATGGACACACATATAGACAACCACAAATTACACCCAAACTCACGAGAGAAATAAATGTAGGCCATACAAACATTTCTCCCGGCCCGGGAATCGAACCTGGGACCTCTGCGTGGCAGTCCAGCATGGTAACCGTTCGGCCACGGAGGCAGTGTTGCAGTGAGGCAAATTAGTTTTAATAACTAAACCACGTAATATAAAATTGATATAAAATCAAAATGCGTTTAAAAACTATGACCGTTTTCAACGCGTTGTGTAAATCAAAGGAGTTTTTACATTTCACAATAGACACTGGTTCACCTTCTCTCGGCCATTTTGAAAAAAAAAAAAAATTTAAATGACGAATCGATAACTGACATAACATAACAACATAATACAAACATAACAGACAAAAAAAATCTGAGAAAATCTCCTAAACGACCGGGTTACCAAAATAGTAGCTACTCAAGTGTACAGGTGGCGCCACGAACAAATGGGTTTATTTAAAAGTGAAACTAAATACTAAATATTTAATTTTCGTTTTTATATATACTTTTAAGGTCAACCATGTAAAGATAAAGCGTCAAGGCCCACACTCAACAAAAAAAAATGGCGGACAGTCGGCAAGTCGAAATCCTTAAAACCTTCCAATAAAAAAAGGAAAATCCTAATCGGGAATTCTGGAATAATAAATTTCATTCATCAAAAACGTTTGTGATCCTAATCGTAATCGTTAGGCTAACGACACCATCTAGTTGTTCCGACAACCTGAACGGTTCCAGGAAACAGTTCTTGCCAAGATCTTGTTCAGAAAGCACGACTGTTGTCCATGTGATGACAAACAGGAATCTTCAACAATTTGATATCGCTTGACACTGGCAGCAACAATTATTGATAGGGTATCTGAATTCTCGTCTTCGCAGCGTTGAGGAATGTCCCCTGGGTAGTGGAGAGGGGAACAGTCAGTAAGTTAGCCTAGATACGTTACTCGCTCCCAGACCAATAATTTTGTAAAAAAAAGAAAAAAGCCTGCTGAGTCAGTCTCTGGACGACGACAAGTCAAAATTTAAAAAAAATATATTATTGAGATATTTTATTGTGAAATAACTCCACTAGTTTCTATTATGATTATTCATGCAAAGATCGAACACAGAAAAAAGAAGAAAGTTCCAAAATCTCTCACTAGATGTCACTAGCGGTTCAAATGCCGAATGATCCAGTACAAAGATCTGTAATAAAAACACATAGGAGAATTTCGACAACTCAATAACTTGATCCGTAGCTCAGTTGGTAACAGCAATACTATTGTGCAGTACGGTCGTGGGTTCAAGGCCCATTGCATCGAAAAAGTTTTTCTATTTGTTCTGTCTTTATATTATAAACTGGTAATAAAAAAAAATTTAAAAGAATTCGGGCCCTAAGCCTGCTAATTTTAAATCAACTCAGTTGAGTGTCGGTTAGAGTGTCAATGACGGGATTTTGTACGTCACAGAGTGTCAATAGCGGGATTTCGTACGTCACAGGGACTAGCCATCGAACTGCTATTTAACTGCCATTGCAATTTTTGGTATTCAGCTCTTCAATGGCGAGTCGATGACGCGTGGACGGCGGTGTAGTCGACTAATTATTTGACATAGGTAAGTACAATTAATTTGTAATTAAAATGCTGTTTCAACGAGACAAAAATTAAGACCTGCAAAGCAATTTGCATGGTGTTTCAGTCAAAGTCAAAGAATCATTCATTCCATATTCACACATGAAACATTTAAGCTACTGCTCGTTCACTGCGCTGACCTCCCTGAGAAGAACAAGCAGGAAACTCCAGGGAATGCTCTTTTCAAATAAACTTAAATGCTTTGGAATTTGCACTTTGAGTCAAACTTGTGGGGAATCTAGACTCATGTCGTCTTTCCGTACATCGTTATCTAACACGTAGTCTTTCAATCAAAATATTTTTAATGTAGTTTTTAAACTTACAAAATGATCATCTTAATATATGGTCCGGAAAATTATTGTAAAAACGTATACAGTTCCCCATAAAACAGTTATTTACCATGGATAACCGACATCGTGGTACCATGAATTTGGACTTAGCTCTTAGCTTAAGTTACATTTTTTTTATAATATCGAACCCACCTACGTAAAGTGTCGTATGTCGAAATTGCCAAGTTTACAGAGGAGCGTTTTAAAGCTTTGAATTCACTAAAATGAGCATAACACGTGACTTTAGCAATTTATTCTATAATTTTACACTGTCTCTCACCGGACCCGACCTAATAAATTGTGGTTGTATCGTCTAACCGATATCTGGGATTTTAAAATACTTTATGTGAGTAACGAGCTTTGCCGAATAAAACTGAGAAATCCTAAAGTCACGTGTTATGCACATTTCAGAAAACGCTCCCCTGTAAACTGGGCAATTTTGACATACGATACTTTATGTAGGATGGGTCGATATATTGGTTTAAAAAAGGAAATTTATTATAAAAAAATTTTTTATCGAGTTCTTAGGTTTTCGCGATACAGTTCCCCATAAAAGTCTTTTATCTTGGTTAAACGAAATCGTGGTACTATCAGTAGGCAACATCGATTGTTAGTGATTGAATAAATGAATGCCATCACTGCCATTCCGCTGACACTCTATTAAGACTCAATTGCCATTGCAACTAGATTTTAGCAGATTAGCAAATATTATCACAAGTAGGGTATTCAATTGAAGTGACCTACCGGGTTTGAGCCGCACGAGCTGGCCGCAGTTGGCGACGGTGACGTCCTGCAGCGGGCGCGCGTTGCGGTCCACCGGCAGCGCCTCCAGCTGCCGCACCAGCGCCGCGCCGCTTACAACTTGACCGAATACTACGTGCACACTGAGGACAATGCAAAACATTTACGTAAAAATTTGCAAATTTCGTATAAGACGGTTTGTTTACATTTAGTAGCCTACTCCTTCATAGTATAGTATTTACGCTTGCGCTTTCTATTGTTACCGCACAGAATTATCTTCGTTTAGAGCGATCTATTTAAATATTTTTATTTTTTGCGAAATTAAAATCTTATAATGTTAGGAATATAGTACTCAGAGGTTAGTAAGTCAGGTTTTACAAATAACCCTTTATAAAAGATTGCTATACTTAAATTTTAAAAACAGATAAAAAACCTTTTTAATATAGAATATGTTCTATAAAGTTAAGGAGAGTTGCGATTGCGTTGTAAAAAAGGCTCGTTATTTTATGAATTATTTATTATTGAATTCACTAACAATACTATTATTAATGTTAATAAATATTTTCATTGTAAATCCATGAATCTGCAATAAAATTGTTTATAATGAATTATTAGGGCCAATAAGATATTATATTACATACAAATTTCGTACTAGGCTTGCTAATGATACGATCTTTGATGTGCACTCAAAAAATGTAATATCGTTGAATTTGAATGAGCTTTAAATCGATTGATATTATAATAAATAAATAATTGTGTGATTCAAACTTAACCGCCATTTACTACCACCTTAGCGCTCCAAATTAAATGTTTGTAGAAGCACTGCAGCGCCACAGTCACGCCATTTTTGCAGATTACATATTATATGAAAATAGTAAGTAATATTGGATGAAAATAGTAAGTACTATTGAATGTAGATAGTAAGTAATATTGTATGAAAATATTAGTGTCGCTGCGCTTCTGCAAGCGTCTTATTTGCAAACTTATCCAACAAGGCTTGAATATTAACTACCTCTGTGGCCGAACGGTTACCATGCCGGACTGCCACGCAGAGGTCCCAGGTTCGATTCCCGGGCCGGGAGAAATGTTTGTATCGCGTACATTTATTTCTCTCGTGAGTTTGGGTGTAGTTTGTGGTTGTCTATGTGTGTGTCCATGGCACCCGCGACACAGGGTTTCCCTAGTGCGAGGCTATGTTGAGTGTGTGCGTTATTATTATTATTTTATATTTATATTGAAAATATAAACAACTTCGTCATAACTAGAACAACACTCTTCACTGAACATTCTTAAAATTTGTAAACATTTTCATAACGAAGCGGCCAGCATCGCCTTGAACCGTTCGATGTTTGTAATAACATCGTAACACGTAACGTACCACTGGTTTAATATAGACCATACCGCCTACACAGGGTTATTTGTAAAACACTTAAGAACCTCGTACGACTGTTTTAGTAACACCATAAACCACTTAAACTTAATAACTTAATAAGTTTACCAAAAATTAACGTTTAAGTTCTTGTTTACTATCTGACACTTTTTAGATTTGGTAGTTAGTTCAAACATGCAAGCGTCTTCTCCGATTACCACCCCACCAGCGTTTTGCATCCGCCTGGCATTTACGCTTGCGCTTTCTATTGTTACCGATAATTTTGTGAAAAATCTAAAAAATGGGACAAATTTGTTTTTTATGATTTTAATAAATTTTTATTGAATTCATTAATATTATCATTATTAATATTAATAATTTTCATTGTAAATCCTTGAATGCGTTTATGGAATAAAATTTATTAGGGCTAGCTAATAAGATATTTTACATTTTTGACGTTACGGACATGGCCATGCCACAACGTGGCTACTGAAACTTTTTGAATCTTTTAAGCTTATAACTGTTAGTTAATTCATCTTTCATACTTATGATTTTGACAATTTCAAGTTAATTTTATTAACTATGAAGTAAGGAATATTTTCAATCATCTTGTGCTAAATAAGTACAATTTAGCTAAATGTTGATGTCTCTTAAACGGTACATAAATTACAGTGAACTATTTCTCTCGGCAATCTTCGTATTTCCGAATGCAAACGATTACTAATTTCTAGTAATTATTACATTTATTGTGGATAATAATTTGAATTCAGACCTACGTATTTTATTGTTGTTTGACTTCCATGTGAACTATACAGAGCTGGAAAACTATTTTCCTTTTTACAACATTTACTCAACAATATACCAACCAAGTTAACCAAAATATAAACTAGAGTAGTAATGTAGCCACTCTACTCACTAGTTATAAATGTAAAACAGGAATTTATTGTCACATTTACTGTCACGCAGTGTCAAAAATGCATCTGAAACGTTTACGGTGCGTACTGAGTTTTAAACATTGAGAATACTTACTTGTCGAGATGTGGCGCCGGCTGTGTTGTTCTACAACACACAGAACAGAACAAATGATAGCGGACTCAGCAGCGGGGACGTCAGCCGCGCCCGCCCGCGCCCCCTCTACACAACCATACAACGATGGGTTAAATGCATACAGGCTATCACAGTAAGTCAACAATATATAGGGACTTCTAGTTCAATGGTTCATATGGAACATTGGATATTGTCAAATGGGATATATTTTCCTTCATTTGGATTCCTTGAAAACATTGTAAGACTGCCTATGGTATCGTCGATATCACTTTGAAGACCTCCATTACAATCTTGCTTCCAATACGAAACAATTACATCTCGTACAGGACACGTAATCTGCCTCTGTTTGAACTCATTTTTTCTATCTAATGGATACAAAGAATCAATTGTTTAAACACCCTGACATGATTAACCATCGTTCCGTTCAGAAATTTACAAATAAAAAAATTAAATATAGTAAACCGTAATAACCATGTTTTAGAGTGGTTCAAATATTATAAACAAGAACACCATAAAGCTGAAATCTAAAATTTGTTATTATTAAACAATCATCATTAGTTACATGTTGCTGGAACTTTTCACTTTTTCGCTTCTATAGTTATTTCAGAGCGGTTACACATTCCATGTTCACGGGGCAAACTGTAGCAGCAGTAGAGCTCCTTGTGAAAGAGTTCGTCCAGGGTAGTACTGCCACTTTACCTATTTCTGGCGCCAAGCAGTAATGTCAGCATTACTGTGTTCGGGTTTTAAAGGGTAAGGGTGCCGGTGAAATTACACGCATATGGGACATGTCAACTTATGTCTCAGGGTGACGGGCGCAGTGGTAGTGCCCCTCAGATCTTTGCAATTTAAAGCTCTGAGTGGCACTGTAACTGTTAAGGACAGGCGTGTAGCTTACCATTAGGCGCACGACTTGTTCGTCCCGTCACTTGATGTTATAAAAAAATTAAAAACTGGCAAGCCTAAAACAGACATATCTGCCTACCCTCTTTCGTTGTCTACAAACTTGTCTCGACTTCTTGCAGCATTATTTTTGTTACTCATACAAATATCAAGAGAATAATTTAAAACCATTCCAAGAAGTTAATAACGATTTTTTATTTATAATGATTAACACTGATATTATTGAATAGTAGTGATAAATATAAATAGCATAGTGAATAAATTTTGGTGTTTTCTCTACGGTACGGTATTAGAAATTCTATTCTAAAATGCCAATGCCATGACACAAAAATACACAAAAAGAATGAATAAACAAGAGTAAAACAACGAGGCAAACATTTCAAATCATAAAGAGACAATTTGAAATACTGTCATATATGCTGTTGTGGCATAACGCAAAAGGGACAGGTAAAACCATTGGAGACTGGGCTGCGACACTGATTTTCAATGGCTTCTAAAGGTGAATCATGAAATAAATTAAACTACGTAAATACTTACGACTCGTATGATACATTGTGTTATTTAATAATAAAGCCATTTAAAAAAGAATCCATAAACCGACATATTATTAAAAAAGTACAGCAATCATTGATTTCATCATTGCAGCATCTTCCATTGTAATATTAAATATTCTCTACTAAAAAGCCAGTATAAAATGGTCAGGAACATCCAAAAATCACAAATAAAACATACTTTGTGCACAATTCCCTTCACATGAAGTAGTGAAGCTCTTTGCTGAACACCCCATAAGTAAAAAGCTTCAGAAATTGCTCTGGAAACTGACTTTTTTCTTTAAGAACCTTAATTCTTATTCTAATCTTACCCATGTCCTGGGACTTACATAAAGAACTGAGATCCGTTAGTGTCCTTGCCACGATTCGCCATTGATAGTAGGTATGGCATGTCATGCTGTAGCTCAAAAGTTTCATCTGTAATTTAAGTAAGAATAATATGTAACCAAACAGTTTGCTAAAAGTTACTTAGATGTTGATGTGATATGTAACAATAAAATTTATTTATCAAAAAATTAGAACAAATAGTAATAGGTATTGTTAACACAAAATACGTGTTGCTACGAGTTGTAGAAAACTGCATATTACACCACAATAGGTATTATTGGGTGTTTTATTCAGAACCTGCAAAGACATCATTGTTACCCGATGGTTAGCCAAATATTACAAAATTGTAGAAACTGACTTTAGGGAGTTTTTCACCCTTTTGCAGTCAAATCCAGGTAGGAGTTGTGATAAAAGTGATATTCAAAGAGATTTTTTTTTCTTAATTATTAAATAAATTTGTCAATTTAATTAGTTCTTGTTTCAGACACTAATTTTATTAAAAAAACGCTTTTTTGTTATAAATTTTCCACTACGGCACATAGCCACAGAGACAGTTACTCCAAATGAACTTAGGGAACGTTCTAGTCTAAAGCATCTTCAGAAATGCCCTAAATTCAGTTCTTGCACTACCTTGCTACTGACACAACTCACTAGCTCCATTTGCTAGGTTTGTATGGGCTCTGTTATCATTGTGCCTCTTTCAGTACGATCTGACAGATGTTAACATAGTTAGGGAAATACAATGTGTTGATTTTCATTCTCGCCATATTTACAGCGGGTCATTCTATGTATATCCGAAACTGAACCCAAATCACTAAAAAAATTAATCGAAAAAATCATTCCCTAAATTCTTAAAATACAATGTGTTAATTTTCATTCTCGCCATATTTACAGCGGTCATTCCATATCCAAAACTGAACCCAAATATAAAATTGTGTACGGCGGGAGTTTTGGAAGATGCACGAACTAGTTTCAGATGATGGCCACGTGACAGATTAAAGTTTTCTTTTCTCTTAAAGATGTTTTGTATTGCTAGTAGATTGTACCGACTAATCAGAATTTTATAAGTCGCGATGAGGTCACCATGAAGGCGTCTTTCTTCCAGAGTACTGAAGCGTAATATGTGTAGTCTCTCCTAATAGAATTTGCATCGAAGAGCCTGTGGCATTTTAGTTGCCTTCCACTGAATGTTTTCAAGAAGGTTTATTTCTGTTTGGAAATAAGGGCTCCACACTTGATATCCATATTCCAGCAGTGGCCGTATATGTATAGGTCTTATAGATTTTGAGGAACACATCTACTGCCATTGTTTGGAACGGTCTGCGTATGACATAGACATAGGAATTAGCTTTCTTGACTATTGTAGTCATATGCTCATATCACTTTCAACTGAATGCAATATTGACTCCAAGATCTTTTTGAATGTTGACTGTGGCCAAGGTATTTCCACGCAAGTTGTATGTGACTTTGGGGTTATTGTTACCAAACTGCAAAATGCTACATTTTGATGCATTGAATTTGATAATCCAATCTTTGGTCCAGTCTTGTATACGATTTGATCTTTTTGAGGTTGTCCAGAGTTTATAAGTGGATTTGCAAAAAACTTTCCATCATCAAGCAAAAAAGGCACAATTGGAATCTACGAGCTCAACTTGATTTTCGTCAACTTAATCATTATTAAAAAACTAGGTAAATAGCAATAGAGAAAGATTACGTATCCTTGGTGAAGCGGGTGATTTCCCTTACATGCTTGCTTGGTGCATACAATTTAGGGAAAATTCTGCAAAACTTTAATAAATACAATTAGCCAGAATGCTGAAAAGAATTTTTTTTTTGATGTTGAAGCATTATTTCTATTATTAATTTCTTAAATATGGCGAGAATGCAAATCAACTCTTCATACAAAAAACTAGTTTTGCTCTTGAATCATATAGAATACTCATAACACATGATATATTTATTATGAAACAGAAATACACAAGATTTACACTTTCTAAACAGCCTCAGCGTTGATAGTTTAATAACATCTTTAATAAGTACCTTCAAAAGTTCCACCATAAATAGACTCTCCACCGGTTCCATTGGCGTTGGTGAAGTCCCCACCTTGTATCATAAAGTCTTTAACCACCCGGTGAAACACCATGCCCTGAAAAACATTTTATTTGTAAAAAACATTCACGATATACCTACCAATTTGGTGAACATTCTAGTTCTGAACCAATTTGAGTATTAATGAACAAACGCCCTAATTTCCCAAACAGTTACATGTCAAAATAACAGGTAAAGATACATTATAGCCTCTCTAAAAAAGGAATACAAACGAGAAGAAATCAAAATACTTGATATTAAATTAGGGCCCAGGTACTACGAACTAACCTTGTAAGTTAAGGGTTTTCCAGTGTTTTTGCCGACCCCCTTTTCTCCAGTACATAATGCACGAAAATTTTCTGCCGTTTTCGGTGCTACATCGTTGAAAAGCTCGAATACGATGCGACCGGACGGCAAACCCCCTATGGAAATGTCCATGAACACACGGTCCCTAGGCGGCTTTTCATCGCCGTCTACAGTCATTTTTTACAACCTTCTAACAAAAACTATTATAGTAAATATTTCGCTCTAAGTCAAAGGAAGATTAATTAGAAGCAGGAAAATTAAGTAAATTTTCGGGCAAAGAAACAACCAAGCAAAAATAAATCTGCAACACAGATTTATAAACTCCATAGACAATGAGGTGAGATCACAAATTAGAAAGATAATACCGTTTTTTTTATCTACTTGTACTTTGGATTATTGGACACACGATAAACGCAGAAACGACTGATTCTGACAATGTCGTAAACAATGACGTAAAAAAAAATTATAGTTCCGTGAAGTTCCGTGGTTTCGAAGTTCCGTGACTTCTATGCACAGAATATTTTTCTGGTTCTAGAATGATTTTCTTTTCATTGTTTATGAAATTAGTAGAAGATAAAAAGTAAAACAGGTTCCAATATTTAAAGTACTCTATAAAGTAAAATACCTACGTTCTAGACCAAAAAACCACTAAACCAAGTTGTTGCCATTTATTGAAATAAATTATTTTTATAATATTATTGTGGAAATGTTACTGAGTTCGACTTTTAAAATTTTATAAAATAATCATTCACTGGAAGTCAATGAAAATAATATACTCCCGGGCACATAATTCGAGCCACCTTGCATTTCCAATATTGAATGCCATTAGCTTAATTAAACAATGCTTGATTGATCAAGAACTATTAAACAACTTTGAAAATGATATACTAAACGTCATTTCCTGTCTTTATTGAAAATTTGACATAGATACAGAATAAATATTCTTAGAAATTTGAATTTAAAAAACCAGAGACAACTTTTTCTTCAACAGTAAATAAATTTTTATATTCTAGCCCCATAGGGACAAAAATGCAAGGTGGCTCCAATTATGTGCCCGGGAGTCTAATAAAAAGTAGTTCATTGAGGGTCGTGTTCCAGAACTCTACTCAATGCTCAAGTCAGGACTTGAACAGACTTGAGTATGATTTCAAGCACTGGAAATACGACGCTAATGGCAAGGACTTGAGTATGATTTTCAGTGCTTTAAATCATACTCAAGTCCTGACTTGAGCATTGAGAAGAGTTCTGGAATATGATCCTTTATCATACAATCAAGAAGTTTCATCAATCACTTAATTTTTTATTAAGAGTTTTGGCTTGGATACAAGTCTTTTGAGCCATGTATATGTATATATGTCTGTGGGATCTTCAGACGTAATATTTTCCATTGTGGTTTCAATACACGTTTTCAATTTCTCTTAGATAACTTAATTCACTTGCTTCGCATTACCTGCAAAGATCATTTACAATAGCGGAGGTATTCACATTAATTTAATATGACAAAATGTTCCGATTTAAAAAACAATTCTGGCAGTTCTTTTCTTAGCATAGAACGCGCTATCTAGTCAACTTAATCAAAAATAGTCAAACTTCTGAAAAACGTTTAAACGTTCGCAATCTAATTTTAAGAAACTTGTCCGCTTGGAATTTTATGACTCTATGCATATTACATTTATCGATTTTTGTTTGTGACTTGCGCATAACACACCTCCCTACTCTATTTTAGAACAAGGCTGGCTGGCTGTTAATGGCGGATGACGCTAAAAGTTTATTGAAAAAAATTGATAATTTTTGTGATTGTTATTTGCTTGTTAATCTGAAGTATTCATCTTGTATTTGTTATTTTTAAGTGTTGAGTAAAAATGTTGGGATCTGGGGACAGCACCCATATCGTAAAGCTGAGGGGGTTACCTTTCTCCACTACTGTTGAGGATGTCCTCGATTTCTTGAACGGCGTGAACGTGATCAACGGCAAAGAAGGTGATAATCCGGTTTTAAATTTTATTCATAAATCTTGTTTTAAGTGGAGTTATTAAATCAGTATGATTTCAAATGTTAGATTTTAGCTTTTCACGCTTCTTTTTAGCAATATGGTTTGCCTATGAACTTTTCAACTCGAAGCCTTATAATGTGTACTAGTCACGTAACTTGAAAAAATGCTTGTTGTGTGTGGGTAGACTGTTAGGTTAAGCTAAATATGCCCAATGTTTTTTTTGTTATCCAAGTCTAACATCCCATATCGAATTGATTTTTCCGAAATCTATAATGTGCCAGAAAAGCACACCAATTCTCTGGTCTCAAACTAGGGAATTCCCTATACTACGAAGAGCAATGGAACTCAATCTGGGGCATCTCATAACACCCAGACTATAACCAATTTCGAAAAGTTCATTTCCTAAATTGGTCCTACCTATCCAGTGTCTACAGAGCAAACTGTTGGTTGGGCCATCAAGGTTGTCTAGTGAGTCATGACGGATATTAGCACTATTTATTCTTATTCTCACACACTCACACACACTCAACATAGCCCCGCACTAGGGAAACCCTGTGTCGCGGGTGCCATGGACACACACATAGACAACCACAAATTACACCCAAACTCACGAGAGAAATAATTGTAGGCCATACAACTATTTCTCCCGGCCCGGGAATCGAACCTGGGACCTCTGCGTGGCAGTCCGGCATGGTAACCGTTCGGCCACGGAGGCAGTTATATATATATACGCAGTTATATATTAAGTATTCTTATTCTCATAACAATACATAATATTACTTTATAAAAGTTAACCCGCCGGCACTGACTAAGTGTTTACAGACACAATTACTCGCTACTGGGTAAAAAATATTGTTTTAGCAGTTAACATCAGTAAATTTATTAAGTGCCTCATATAGGAAGAACTGTCGCCACTGGGTAATGTTTACCCGTACTCACTTTCATTATCTGTTGTTGCCAATGACCGCATACAAACTAGCTGTCTCGCAGTGTGCATTAACCATTGGCATAAAGGTACCTAGAGTCTCGTGTCACCAGAAAAGTAATAATCATCATACATAAATACTCTGTGGTATTTTGTACCCAGTAGTGAGCGCTGTCGGGTTAAGGTGCTAGCTAATGTAATTAAGTATTCATGTTTTATTATAATTTATTGTTAATGAACAAAATATGTTAACTAATCATTGTGCCGTAATCACCGATTTAGACACCTAATACAAGATTTGTAGATAGTTATGGAGCAATATAAAATACGATTGGCTTTATGATTCAATGTGAGTCAAATTTCAAAGACCTAAGAGGTACTGCCACACCACCCGTCACCCTAAGATATAAGTTGAAGTCCCAGGTGCCTATAATTTCACCAGCACCCTTACCCTTCTAAACTGGAATGCAGTGATGCTAACATTACTGCTTGGTGGTAGAAATAGGTAAGGTTACTTCCCTGGATGAACTCTTTCATAAGGAGCTCTACTGATGCTAAAAAGGGGGTTCAGAAAGAGACTGACTTATTTAAATTATGAATACAATTTAGATGATGATTGAATGGATTTATTTAAAAATCGCATTGAAATGAATTAATACAAAAAATTGCTGGATTGTGTACGCATGAATCAATCTTCATAAAAATCGAATTGTAATGTGCATCCATAGCATGTCATAAGGGTAATACTTACTGTTTATTCTGGAGTGATCACAATCTCTTTTGATTATAGTCTGCTGAATATTGCTAACTCCTATTTCACTGTTTTAAGATTAAGATAAGAAGTAAACCATAATTGTTATTTTTGTAGATTGGTTTGTTGCCTTATTTTGGAATATTCTTATATTTCTCATACTTGTTGGAGATAGTCTTGTTTGGGTATCGGGTGGATTTTTGTTCCCTTGCTTATCTTTTAATGTCTGTCTACTTCTTAGGTGTACATCTAACGGAGGTACGGCCGGGGCGTCCATCAGGAGAATGTTTTGTGGAGGTGCAATCTCAGGAAGATATAGAGGAAGCATTGAAGAAAGATAAGGAGAACATGGGGAAGAGATATATTGAGGGTAAGTTAATAATTTTGATGGCAAAATTTATTTCTTCTCGGTCGTGTAGGACTCCCTTTCGGTGGTTTAGGACCCTCCCTTTCGGTGGTTTAGGATCACAATTAGAAATGACAACATCTTCAAATAACCACTTCTTAAAATGGTCACTTCCTGAAATGGCTGCTTCTTGCATTGACCACTTTTAGAATTTAATATATTTTAGCTTCGGATTAGGATTACTCTATATAATATCTCATTCGGATTACCATAAGTTTGACGATTGGCCTTTAAGTATATTATACATTAGATATTGCATATTATCACCCTGGAAGGTAACATCTCTCCATCCATAGCAACTGGATTTCGCAACCATTTGTCAAAAATAGGCAAATAAAACATTTCATTTTCATTTTTAGTTTAGATAAATGTCTGGGCATTTTTCTAAATTGGCGAAAGTAAAATTTTAAAAAACAATTTATAATTAAAAATAAAATTGTAATTTCAAGAAATGGGGTCATTTCAAGAAGGGGTCAATTCAAGAAGAGGTCAATTCAACATATTTTTGTTCGAAAATCACCTCCATCGCAACGGAATAAGACACGTCAATGTGTAGCTTATATGCTGGCGTGTGTACAGTTATGATAAGGGACAATTCACTAAGTGTCACTTAACAAAGTAATAACTAAACAACCAAAACCAGTTTTTATAATCAACAAAGTTCAAAACAATTTTTGTAAAATAAACATTAGTACCCAAATAGTGGTACTTAGAAGAAAATGGTAAAATTAAATTTTCACTCACAAAAACACCTGACACGAGGATGAGATCATTGTACAACGAATCTCTTACCTTGAAACACTACTTGTACTATTAGTAAATAATACATAAGATTTTGAAGACCTTTGCTTTGCAATGGGACACTAATAACAGAAAGTCATAATAATAACGCACACACTCGACATAGCCCCGCACTAGGAAACCCTGTGTCGCGGGTGCCATGGACACACATAGACAACCACAAATTACACCCAAACTCACGAGAGAAATAAATGTAGGCCATACAAATATTTCTCCCGGCCCGGGAATCGAACCTGGGACCTCTGCGTGGCAGTCCGGCATGGTAACTGTTCGGCCACGGAGACAGTTAATATATATATATATAATTAATAATGTACAAACAACGAAGATTTCCCATTACATTTATGATTTAAATTTAACTGAAGCTATTTACAACTAGCAGTAGTAACCCAGTGGAAAGTTTGTTTCTCAATAGACAGGTTTGAATCCTTGTGAAACTGCGACTTAAACTGAGTTACATTTTGCTAAAGATAAAGGAAAGTATTGTGATGAAATGTGTTGAAGAAGGTTCCATGACCTTTGGAAAACATGTTGGAGTCCCTAAGTCACATGCATAATGCGTTGATGATGAAAAGATATTGCAAACTCCCTAATGTGTCTTTTTGATGACCTTATCTATATATTTCTTTCCAGTCTTCTCAACAGATCGCCAAGACATGGAATGGGCACTAAACGCAATGCGCCAAAACGAAAATGGTTTTGGAGGTATCCCAAACCTGTCTGACGATATGGGCATTGTCAAATTGAGAGGTTTGCCTTTTGGGTGCTCCAAAGAGGAAATCATTCAATTCTTCAACGGTATGTATATTTATTTTTGGAAATATTCTTGTTGTATTGAAAAGTCTGTTCTGTTTGCAATATTTAAAATTTTATTGTCTATTTTATGATAACATGTAATGATAGCCAGAGTGCAATGAAAAGTATTTATAAATTTTTGCTGTAAATACCACATTTCTAATGAGTGGTATGTCATAAAAACTTGAGTGATACCACCATTGCCCGTGAACATCCAGATGTGGTCTAATGTGACTAGCTTTACCTAATTGATTCTAATCAACATCTACAATGTAATGGTATTGTTGCTGTAAGGACAGCTTATTCGGGGCCGGTACAGCTCGACATCTCTATGACGAACAACAAATCTTTTGGTATCACCAAGTCTGGACTTGACAAACGGAATTAAAGAATGTAAAAGTTTCTGAACTTAATTTTTTATTACTGTTTTTGGTTTTTATCTGTCGCTGCATATATCTATCCAGGAGTGAGTTTTGTATGTACATCAGGTGACAACTGTGTTTCAGAAGACTCAGCATGTCTTTACTCTTATTTCATTTGAGGTTGGACATGTAATGCAAACCACTGTCCTATATTCAAAATTTGCCATTTGTGATGCTATAACTATCATGCAATAAAAACAGCTATACTTGGACGACATAAAACATGATAGTGATCTATTTAGCTCATTCAGATTCTATCTACGATATTTAAACCATTTATTTACCATATTTGAAACAAACCTTGAAGTGATAAATGTGAACTAATATTATGTTTTTACAAATCGCAACCCCTAAAGTTTCCTAATCATTCTCTTCGGGAAAATCTGCCTTATAAATAAGTACTTACTGATTGATCAATTTGATAATTTCAAGCGTACTTTGTAAACAAAACTGCAATAGATTGATAATTTATTTAATATATTTTCATGAGGCCCTGGTACTATTTTCAGTTAGTATTGAAATAAGTAATTTTACGAATTGATTATTGTTTCTTTGTATTTTATGTTTGGAATTGGAAACAGAACAGACTCTTACCAATGTAAGTCCAACAACGACTCTTCAAGATAATTTTGTTGAGATTACAAAACCTGAGAAACCCAAAATATTCATCCATAACCATTGGGGTTTAGTTAATAATGGCTACGCTGCAGTCAAGTCGTCACTACGTAATACTGTTATCATCAGTGATCAGAATTGTGGGAGTTAATTTACCTAAAGTTTGAACGTTTTCTTAGTATGGACATACCCATTTCGTGATATGACCAAATAAATCCCGGGATTCATATTGCGGTATCAATGTATATAAAATTTAGGCGAAGAATAAAATTAATATAGGTATTTTCGTATAATACAGTTTTATTTATACGTATGCATTCATTATAATAATGATAATGTTTATACATACTGACTTACTAAATTAATTGTTTTCTCAAAAGGAGAAATATATCTCAGATTGGTTTCCGGGTGATCTGGTGAATGTGCAATATCCTTAAAAAAATTGAAGACTTGTCTAGATCCTGGGAAGATAGGTGTTTGAAAATTAAACTAACATTGTTGAATAGTGTTAGCAACTGCTGTTGTGTTAAAAAACAAGATGTCGAACAATAGAAACCGCCAATATTTTGTAACGGCAATGGTTTCTATTGTGTTTCTTATCTTGTTTTCGTACCGTGTGAAAGATATAGCAGTGACTGCTTTCTGTGCTGTGTGAAAGAGACAGCAGTTACTTGTTTCTACAGCGAATATTCGTGCAAAACAAAAAACAAAAGCCTTTTGCTAAATAAGTCCCACCTATAATATTATTTTTTGAGAGAATAATTTGTGACAAACACTCAATAAAAAATATTAATTTATCGGCAATTTACACAAATATTTGTCTAATACGCATATGTTAATATAACAATCAGTTTTTAAAAGTTCCGGGACTTGTAAAAGGGAATGTCGATATTATTCTTTACGTTACTCGATTTTTAGGTTGTGTAACTCCATCCATTCCGATCATTGGTTATCATACAAAATATTGTACAAAAATATGAATTTCATATGCACAATTATTTATCCACATCTGCCAGTCTACAGACCAAATTAATATATCCATCTCAAGCGTAGAATTACTTGAGACTTAATTGTTTTTACTAATATTTATTAGTACACTAGAGTACACATTAACGACTACTCCTAGATGAAGTATCGTTTACCAATATTTAACTTATTAATATATATAATACATCCATTTGAGTCTTAGGGTCGTATTCTAGAACTCTACTCGATGCTCAAGTCATTGCAATGGAAACACAAGCACTGGAAATACGACCCTAATGGCAAGGACTTGAGTATGATTTCGAGTGCTTTAAACCATACTCAAATCCTGACTTGAGCATTGAGTAGAGTTCTAGAATACGACTCTTAGGGTCGTATTCCAGAACTCTACTGCTCTACTACTCTACTGAGTATTGCAGTGAGCACTGAAAATCATACACAAGTCC
This sequence comes from Hyposmocoma kahamanoa, assembly GCF_003589595.1. Classification (NCBI taxonomy): domain Eukaryota; kingdom Metazoa; phylum Arthropoda; class Insecta; order Lepidoptera; family Cosmopterigidae; genus Hyposmocoma; species Hyposmocoma kahamanoa. The sequence continues at coordinate 1,058,772 of NW_020654878.1, read as the reverse complement.
TTGCCATTAGGGTCGTATTTCCAGTGCTTGTGTTTCCAGTGCAATCCTGACTTGAGCATTGAGTAGAGTTCTAGAATACGACCCTCAATTAATCAAGTGCCATGACTCGAGATAAATGATTATACTAAAAATGATCTAGGATGGTCCCTGTCACAGTTCATAAAAATCAGTACAATATAACATTGTAACTGCACTAATTTACGTATTTCATAAACTATTTTTATGATCTTCACTTTTAAATGAATAGCCTTTATTTAAGTAAATGCATTAAAGTAAAAATAACACCAAATCAAAAAGGAAAAACTTTATTTTTCAAAAACATAAAGTTTTTACGACATCGTGGAAAGTTTACTTTTTTTTATTAATAATTTTGGCTTGGATACAAGTCCTTTGAGCCATGTCTTCGTTTAATTATGTTTCTGTAAATATGGCCGCCACAAAGAGGATAGGCAATTTGAGGCGGCGTGCTTGGATTGACTTGTGATTCCTTAGAACGGGCCGATACGGGTATTTTAGTTCGAGATTCGTATAATTTCGCGTTTTAATCTTCGATTAAGGCACAATAGCACTATCCTATTCCACTTTAAACTAGATTTCACAAAATAATTGAAAGTCAAAATAAAAACGACACTTTTCCCTCCAAAAGGCCCAGAGCGAATCGCAAAGTTTGTTTCATCACGCTGTATTTGCTAGAGATGAGATATATCGATAAAAAGTTTTCTATAATCTAATGAACAAATTTATGTTGCGTGTTTCATTCTTAAAGTATGAATTTTAATCGTAGGCAATGAATTAATATGTCAGTGTCATTACTTTTTTGAAACCTGTAAATTAATGATAATATGATAAATGTTTTTTTTTTCAATTACCTTGAATATAATACAAAACAGCTCGCACATCTATACATCGTTTAGAATATGTCAGAAAAATAAAACTATAAGAGGGAACTTTCGCTTCAAATATCAAATACACTAAAAATCTGTTGACTTTACCTCATCCCTTTTCAAACATCAAATGAAGTGTTACTCGTACAGGAATCGTCCTAGTTTGCGTTTAGTATAATATATGTGTGACCTGATTTCAGAACTGTTTATTAATACCGATTTCAGTGTCACAGCTACTTCTTCAATCTTGCACTACACATTCCACAAGCTTTGATTATAACAGTTTCTTTAATTGACAATGTAAATGTATCGATAAAGCAGTTCATACTCATAAATCCATTCTACATCCCACTGATGTGCAAGGTCAGGACTTGGGTAAGGAGAGGGTCGTGGCCATAGTCAGCCACTCTGACCAAACACCAGGGGGGTGTCGAAAAGTTCTTGTTCAAGTGCCTCTCCATTATTGAAGGTCGGCAGTCAGTTTTCTATATCTTTCTTTGTCCAGAGCTAGCCTGAACAGTTGTTCCACGGTGTTGATGCCGCTGTCCGCCGATGTCCACTACCTGATGTTACGAAGCCATGACATTTTCCTTCTTCCAACCTTCTCCTTCCCAGCTACTTTGCCCATTATTATAGTGTGCAATAGGTGATATCTGTCATGTCGCAGTACATGACCCAAATAGGCAACCTTCCGCTGCTTGACAGTGCTTATCAACTCCACCTTGTTCGCCATACGTTTAAGGACCTCAACATTCGTGACTTGGTCCGTGCAACTGTTACGGAGCATTCTACGATAGCACCACATTTCGAACGCTTCAAGTTTCTTCCTGAGGTCTCCTTTTATGGTCCATGATTCGCATCCATAAAGAACGACTGGCCAGATGTAGCACTGCAAGAGCCTAATGCGGAGTTTAATAGATAGCTGCCGGCTGCTTAAAACTTTCCTCATTGTTTCAAATGATGCCCGGGCAACTTCTATACGCACACAGATCTCGGTATCATTTTCCCAGGAGTCTATTAGCCACGATCCAGGGTATTTATATTATTGGACCCTCGCCAGACTGTTAATTCCGACCAGTATGGTCGACTGAGGCTTGGGTCCACATGTTGAAAAGTTAGGTTATTAAAATTTTTGTTATACCACATTACACTCTATTAATAATTCAATTACACTACAAACAATATACCAGGCCATTAACACACGACTGACTGCAGCCAGCAAATTCCTAGAACGCTAAGCATATAACCTGTTATATTACCGGGGCAGGGTTACCAGTAGCCCCGGACGGGGTGCACTTGCTATCGGACCACACGGGGCGGGCCTCGGGCGAGGCGTTCGTACACTTCACTGACAAGGCTAGCGCCCAGGAGGCCCTCAGCAGGGACAGGGAGAAAATAGGACACAGGTGGGGGGACATTCATTCACATGTGGTTTGGTATACCTGCGGTGACCGGCTTTGGCAATGTTGGAGACACATTCAGACTTGCCCGAAAGGCAATACTCTTATCGAGTTCTTAGGTTTTCGCGATTGTTACGAAACTATTTTTCCGGATTTAAATCGCGTATATTTGTTTTTTTCAAACATACCAACGTTTCTGGCCTTTTACAGGTCCCATGGTCACGGTTGAGCGAGGTGGTACGGTCATCAACCAGTTATGTCTAATATTAATGCAAACCACCCTATTTTTTCACTATAGTTACAAAAGTTATTAAATACCTTAATTTTTAATTTTGCAAAGAAATATTCCAATTTACGCTACATTATGTTTTACAAATTATTTTATTTTAACGACATTAATTCATAATGGAAATTAGAATAAATTAAACAAATGTACGCAATTTAAATTCGGAAATATAGTTTCATTTCCTGTAGCCAATACTCCTTTTTAAGAAACAATGGCCTTGGCAATTCGTTGAATTTATAATGAAAACTGATGCATATTTTTATAGCATGAAGAAGTTTGAATCATTTAGTGAATTAATATTTAAATGGGGCCTGAGACGAAATATTTGGGCTTGGATGTTGAATCCAAGATGTAACAGGAATAGGGTATTTATTAAGGATATTTTTGTACAGCAAATGGGACCATTAGACAAGGAGGAACTTAGGTATTACTCTAGGGATAGATCTGGGACCAACATTGCCTAAGATCTTCACCGCGGCGTTTGTAAAGAACAAACCACGACAACAATATTATATTGGTGTAGTGGGCTTTGGGACCTTCTGTGTTGCCGGTCTGAGGGTTTGTTGAAAGAACATTCTTGCATTCTCGAGAAATTTCCAGAATGTTCCAGAATCCTTTGGTGATATTTCATTGATATTGAATTTGGGTAATTTCCTTCGATAAACTAAATAGACCGTCAGCATTCGGGAGGGGTAAAATTAGTTACATTTTTGGGATGTATTTAACTTTATTGCAGAAATGAATTGGTTAAAACTGCATTGTTACATGCTGTTTCTTCTTTGGTATGTTATTGGTGTTAAAAATGATGGAAACTGCCAGTTCAAATGGACACTAAAATTTTAAAAATATTCAGATTTTTCTATCACACGTAGTTTCAATGTATTAGGTATGTAGATTTTTGATTAAGTGTTACGGCATTTAAAACTTTACAGTTACTTACTTCTTATAATTATGTGCAACTCAGATGTATACTTACTAATTAATAAGGACCTACTTAGTATTGATACACTTTGGTCCATGTTTATTGTAATTTTCTTAGCAACATTTAAAATTATTATGATCTTATAGTATGTAATTTCATAATTCCTTTTTATATAGTGGGTATGATTTTTCTTTATGTATTATAATAGCTTTTATGTCACTCTGTCATATTATTACGACGAAGTGACTACATAACTTAAAACAATTTTCTATTTCGTGATTTAAAAAATTAGTTTTCGTTATAATTTACATCTATTAGTTGTACTGATCGATAAATTATATAATTATGATAGTACTGTTTTTCCCGCTAGCACTCTGTCGATCGCTTCCATTGGTCTCTTCAAAGGACTATGAACTGGTGGTTTAGTCAAACCATTAACATGTCAAATTTGAGCAGCATGGGAGTGCAGAGATTTTTGAGTGCGAAGGTGGGCGCAGCGGAGTGGGCGCGGGCGGCGGGGCGGGTGCGGGACGAAGACCAAGACGGCGCGGGCGTTAATTTAGTGCCTTGTGGTATCCTATAGGATAACATTTCATTACAGATGTATAATTCCTGTTTCAAAACACATTCTAGGTTCAGTCCTCTTTCGCCCGGTTCCAATTTTGCCGAACTCCTAGAACAAAGCAATGGCGGAAGGTAAATACGACGGAAAAGGTGTTTGGCAAAGTTGCAAGACGGCGAATTAGGAATGGACCATTGCAAAGTTAGATTTTGTACTTCACTATTTGAACTACATTTCAATGCTGTCTGTTCCAATTTTAATATTGACACTGGACAAGCGTCCTTCATCAACTGTTGAAGTCTTCTGTTCGCGGTATTTAATTCATCGATTTAGCGAAACCTTTTTTAGCAACAACTGTTCAAATATAGAGTCATACATTCAAATAATACAATGTTATTGGAAATGAGATATTTTTTCGGATTTAAATCGCGTATATTTGTTTTTTTCAAACAAACCAACGTTTCGGGTTCTTTACAGTTCCGAAGAGCCTGAAACATTGGTTTGTTCGGAAAAAAATTGTGATATTCAAGTGACGGGACGAACAAGTCGTGTGCCTGGTGGTAGGCGACACGCCTGTCCATAACAGTTGCAGTGCCACACAGAAAAAAATGTTAAGGGCACTGCCACTGCGTCCGTCACCATGAGTCATAAGTTGACAAGTCCTATGTGCCTACAATTTCACCAGCACCCTTACCGTTCACAACCGGAATGCTCTCATTACCGCTTGGAAGCGGAAATAGGTAAGGTGGCAGCTCACAAGGAGCTCTGCTGCTGCTTTTGATTTAGATCCCAAAAAATGTTATTATTTCCAAAGTTTCGCGATCGCAAAAACTTAAGAAATCGATGCAATATGCGTTCACATATTTGGAAGAGACAGCATCACGAAACGCGCCAAACGTGCCAACCATACCAATTTATTTGTTTCTTCACCGCAGGTACATAGAGGTGTTCCTAAGCTCGGCTGACGAGGTCCGATCGTACAGCGCCAGGATGGAGGATGGCTTCCGATCATCTCGGGGCTACCGACCCACACCGTACGACCGCGGCGATCGGTTCCCGGGAGGACGTTTTGGTGCGAGAGGGCGCGGTGGATACGGTAAGTTTAAGAAGCACTTTTAGATTCAATACAATATAAACATTCTTTTATCTACACACATATCGATGCCTTATTTTCACAAACTCGTATCTTATAAGTGATTATTCAGGAGAGTGCAAAACTTTCTATTTGTTTTTAATTTCTTATCAATAGTGTTAGTTTAGATGCATTATTTTAAGAATAGGTTTAAATATGGAGGAAATATGATGTGAAAACAGCCTGCAACATTTGTATATACAGGCCATCTTTTGCATTTCAGTATCTTTGTGCTTTAAGATACGAGTTTGAGAAAGTAAGGCGACGATATCATAAACCCTCTGTGATGTGTTCAAAAACCGCAAATTACGACCAGCGTGAAGATAAACTGTTTTGTTAGAACAAATTTCTTATCTGTGAAAATGTTATTGCTTCATAAGGTGATTCGCTCTGGACCTTTTGGAGGGAAGTGTCGTTTTTATTTTGACTTTCAATTATTTTGTGAAATCTAGTTTAAAGTGGAATAGGATAGTGCTATTGTGCCTTAATCGAAGATTAAAACGCGAAATTATACGAATCTCGAAATAAAATACCCGTATCGGCCCGTTTTAAGGAATCCCGAGTCAATCCAAGCACGCCGCCTCAAATTGCCTATCCTCTTTGTGGCGGCCATATTTACAGAAACATATTTAAACTTCATGTTTAGGCTGATGGCTTTGCCAAAGCCTTAATAAATTAAAAAAAATTTGTTTCATAATAACATCGAATACATTCAAATTTCGAACATCTCTGAAAAACAAAACAATTTGATTCGACCTCAATTCTAATATCAGTCGAGATTAAGTTTTATTCGAAATGAAATTTCAATAGCAAACAATTTTGTAAATTTCACACGTTACTTGATATCGAACGTTAAGATAGTTGGGGCCGACTCTAGTTTGTATTAAATAAAAACTACGGTTGTGTGACATGTGTGCGAAAAGTTTTTATTTGCCGCCATTTCGTAACTTGCGGTTCCTAAACACATCACAGAGAGCTTAGATAAAGCAATGTATGTAACTGTACATAATTAGGCATTAAAACACTCGTATGATATTTTTATTAAAAAAAAACCTACACTCGAACTTTAACGCCTTTCATTATGTAACAGTCACATAAACTACTATATTGCATATGGACAAATATATAATAGTATTATTAAAATAAAAATGACATGCACCACTGACAGTCTCATTGCAATCTCTTCCAAGCAAACTTCGGTTCACAGGAGAAACTGTAAGATAAAATTGAGGGCGCAACAGAATACGCATACACAAATGAAGAAAAGATACTACTAAATATATAAATAAAATAATAAAAAAATACATAAATTGAACTATGAGAGCATTTTTTTATAAATAACTAAGTGACCGGAGGAAGAAGTCGCGCGCCTGATGGTTTATTTATAGCGGATAGATCTGGGAAGCTTATTGAATAACATTATTAAACAAGTTATAGGTGCTTTATTAAGTTGTTTCTTCGATGAATAATAATTAAGAAATATTTAATTTAAAACACTAGAAAAATATAAAAATAGTTATTTACGCGCACAAACAACAAAAAAATATTTTTTTCGTGTTTTTCCGTGTCTTTTGCAAACAGTTGCTAACATTTATTGTGGCTACAGTATTTTATAGATTTGCAGCTTCTTTATGACAAATCACAGACTGATGTCGTAGACGTTAGTGTCGTGTGACAAGAGCTATGAAATTTGTAACCTTGTTATTTTAAAACCACAAGTGATCATACGTGTAATATTAAGTGACGGGACTAACAGATCGTGCGGCTGATGGTAAGCTACACGCCTGTCAATAACAGTTGCAATACCACTCAGAGCTTTAAATCACAAAGATCTGAGGGGCCACAGCACCCGACACCTTGAGACATAAGTTGACAAGTCCCATATGCCTGTAATTTCACCAGCATTCTTACCCTTCGAAACCGGAACGCAGTAATGCTCACGTTACTTATTGGCGGCAGAAATAGGTAAGGTGGCAGCACTTCCCTGCACGAGCTCTTTCATCAAGACCTCTATTGCTACTTGAATTAGGTCCGTTACACTCGGACATGCGAATTCTTGAATTTACACTTTCGTAAAGAGTTCTAAATCTTCTTCAACATGCAGGCTTCATCGCCGTTATTCAGGGATATTGGCTACTAAATATTTACAAAAATATACATGACACGGCAGATATTCGAATCTTTGACATTTATTTTGAGAAGCAATCTTCCTCCGCGCTTTTACAAAAAAGCGACTATGAGGGCTCGGTGACAACGTGTTGATAGATTTCTTTATTAACGAGTGAGTCGCCAACATTCAAAGCAGCGAGAAGTCTTGTCTTTGAAAAGCCATTATGGTTGCGTTCATAGGAGATGCCTGAATAACCCATTTTTATTGGTTGTTTAAACAACCTCTCTTCAATATACTGGGGTAAATTCTTACTCTAGGTGTTTAGACTGGTTTTTAGCTCGATTTCGGTCTTCCCTCGTTTGCTGATCTTCAATTTAGAGTCGAGAGCGGTTTTCAAGAAAATTTCGTTTTAATGCGTTGCAATTAACATGCAATAGAGTACATATTGGCTGGTCATTGATATCGTTTCTGTTTTAGCTATCGATAATGTCGGTAAATGAACTTGATTAAAAATCAAACCACAGCAAATTGTATAATCGATTATACAAATGAGGAAATTATTGTACATCATTTTATCGATTGTAAAGTATTGTAAACTTCTTTACGGTATTTACACAAATTCGTTCCCGTCATGATGTCGTAGAAAAAGAAGAACTGAATTACAGGGCAGTAGCATTTTCCTTTGTGGGATTCATCATCATATGATATCAGCAAAAAAAATTGCGAATTCATTCATTATGCTGGCTGCCATCTTGCGGCAATAGCTATGAGGCTATTATTCTTGCATTCCAAAGTAGCATGCCATATTAAATGATACTATTTAATATGGTATGACAATGTATCATTTCGGATATTGTTCTTATGAATGGATGACACACATGTACACATTCACACATTACACACTTACAGACACATATACACATCGTAGAATTCACACACACTAACACTTTAATCTATTTTTAGTCTGAAAAGTTAAAAGTTAATGTAATTAGTGAAATTTGTATTGTAACACCAGTTATAGTAGTTATTAAGGTAGTCTGTTTAAACATCTAAAAATAATATAAGAGCAAGATTACTATTAATATTATAGAAGAGCGATGTTTCCTAGCACAGGCCCTAACAAGCCGAAAAGGAAACATCTGCCCCTGTACTACGCCCTTTAAAATGAACGAATAAAACATTTTTATAAAAAATAGATATTTTTCCACGATTTTCGTAGATAAGTATTATGCCATGAATAAACAATTTCTTAACTCAAGCCTGTAGTTTATTTATTATTGCTAAAATATGTAATTTGTACTAAAGTAATAATAACAATAACTGTAAAATTGTGTATTAACCCTGTTGGGGTATTGCAATGTGTAATATTCGAATTGCATGCAAATGAATATTGCAAGAAACGGGTCACAGTGTCGTGAAAACGTAAGAACTTGATATTAAATGAATTATTTAAAAATAAAATTATACGCCCGTACGTAGAGTATATCATTGAAAATGTATATACTTATTTTTAATAAATTCATTTAAAGGATCATTAAATCTTTTTCATTGTATTTACGTACAACTACAAAACAAAGCAAAATGACTCTCACCCCTTGGATTATGGGCCGGGCACTTTTGTGGGACGCCACGTGTGCCGACACACCTGCCCCATCTTATCTCCAGCACACCAGCAAGAGGGCTGGCTCCGCAGCTGAGCTGGCGGAAAGAATAAAGATGAATAAGTAGCAGGACCTTGGCCCTGATCACCTGTAAACAGCCTTTGAAGTCGAAGCCCTTGGCCCGTGCGGTCCCGGTGCCCTCCATCTGTACAAAATTTTATCGAAAAAATTAATAGACTGTCTGGGAAACCCAAGCGCCGGCAGCTACCTTGCCCAACGCATTAGCACAGTCATACAAAAGAGGAACACTGCTAGCATCTTGGGCACTTTGCCGCGGGGACCCAGTTTTATTTATATAATTTAATCCTAGTTTTCAACTTAACTAATAAAAAGCTTTCGATTAAGCAAAATGATCATTACTACGTCAGCTTAAGGCGATGATTCCCATGCACAATAATGAAATGTTAACGCGTGGTTGCAGGCAGCAGCGGATACGGCGGCGGCCGTGGTGGGTTCCGTTCTCGCGGCGGTGGCGGTGGCGGCGGTGGCGGCGGCTCATGCCATTCCGTGCACATGCGAGGGCTGCCCTTCAAGGCCTCGCCGCAGGACATCGCCTATGTAAGTAATCACGTTACACCAAGGCGAAAGATGGGCGTTTTTTGAAAATACTTTCGACTTTTATAGATAAAATCAGAAGAAGTAGCCAAGAGTCCGTCGTATTATCTTAAATTATCAAGGAAGTCGTACAGCACAAAAATTCCTCAACTCTGACATCGTACAAGACTTATGATCGTACGGCATTCTAACATTTTAGCGTCGAGCATTATGATATAAACAGGATGTCTCATGGGTATGCGATGGAAAGTAATTTAAATATTATAGAAAGTCTATTATGATTCATATCGACAATATTTTATTTTTAAAAGTAAGTAACATTGCTCTCATTCATTGATTTTTAAAAAGTTGCTTGCCTCACCTGGGAATCGTACCGAACAAATGTGCAAAAAATTATGATATGGATCGAAATGGTCAATTAATTATTTTGTTGTTGAACGACTATCGCGACTATAGCTGTTCTCACTAGATCGTGACGACAATTTATCGTTTCGCGGCAGCCACCTTGTCGTTTGCACGACAGAGTCGTTTGATGCACTGCAGTCGCTGTGTTCTTTTGGAAGGCAGTAGCGTGTGTTCGCCCCCGTGTGAAATGGATGAAGATGAAATTATAACAATGTATTGCTTTTTAAAAAGGCTGAATGGGATGCAAACGAAGAATAACAAAAAGAAAAATAATCGTCCAGGACACAGTCACGACAGATAGTCGTGATATGGGAACAGGCTAGACGCGATAGTTGTCCAACGATAAACAAAACGTTACGACATAATGAGAACGCGCCCTAACGTCAAAAAAAGTCGTCACCGACAGTTAATCGTGTTGTTCTGTGTGTGAACAACTTCATTTAAATATACAAGCTATGACACTTTAAACTAAACGGCTATTTGTCGTCACGGCATAATGGGAACGCGCCCTGTAAGGATTAATTAGTTTTAAGTAACATAGTATATGAAATTAATCGCTTTGGGTGAATGGATCGTATTAATTTCAATGAAACGACGGTGATTTTTTTGCAGTTCTTCAAGCCGATCCGGCCGGTGAACATCAACATCCTGTACGACAACAGCGGACGGCCGTCGGGCGAGGCCGATGTGGAGTTTGAGTGCCACGAGGACGCCATGAGAGTATGTATCCTTCTCTTATTATAGTCACTCACTTGTAGCACCTGTTTCTTGACGGATCTTAACAATCCTAGGGATTCGTACCTTAGGTTTGTCTTGCACCTCAAACAAATAATATCAACAAGATCTCGATACTAGTAGGCCAACTGTCAAAATAAGGATGAAGGCATTATCGCAATGACTCATAATTAGAACGTCTTTGTCGTAACATTCACTATTTAGACATTTTTGGCAAAATTTTATCTTTCACAATCTATCGATAAAACTATCGACAACGACTACATACCTATTTGAAATGTAATGAAAACTGGCAACCCTACAAATGTCATTTTACTCCGTCTTAAAAAAGAGACTGTACCTAACAAGCAACTGCGAGAGTTATTTGTTTCAAACTAAATGAAAAAACGGGTAACCTATCACAAACTCGAATTTTTTTTTTCCGAATTTCATTAGTTCGAAAACGGTTCGACTTTTTTTCATTAGGGTGATGACAGTTTTGATATAAATTTGCAACACAGAAATGTCTTACAGCAGAAGTATCGTTTGTCCGAAAACCTATTGTTAGAATAATTATTACACATGCGTATTCTTTGGGCAGAAGTTTATTTGGTCTAATTATGTTTGTTGTCTGTTTTCCATATAATCTAGGTTGCTGAAAATTCGTTTCGACATAATTACTAGATTTAGATAAAATTGCACCACCATACAATTTTACCATACAGCTCCAAAATTCTGGATTGTACCTTGCTGGTGCACAGCAAGTCCACTTACGTAATTTTCGTCATACCATTGTGCTATGTTTTTGCTGTCATTTGAACTGTAATTTAAAACAATGGTCTTGAGTATTCAATAAATAACTTATAACTGAATCGAGGAGAGTACCAGAGCCTGTTTTTTGTGTGTTTGCATTACCTAGACGGTACGACCCCCGCCAGTAGGTTTAGGTTAGGTTATTATATGAAAAAGCAGCACGATCCAAACGAGCGAAGCGAGTGACTACAACTCGATCAAATTAACTTGCATCGCGTTTTCCATATTTTCTAAAGATGCGAGGTGCTTTAATTTGACGAGTTGTATTGTGCGACACGTTCTAATACTTTTAGTACCTATAATAAGAAATAATATAACAAAAATGTGTCATGGATATCGTTTTTTTTACAAAATAAAAATATTCAATTAGATACGTTGGTCAAACGGTTTGTTGGGGAAATAAAAATCGTGAAAAGAATAACTTGTCAATATAGTGAAATGAAAAAAACCGTATCGTGTTTTCGGACAAATGAAACAAAATCTATTAAATAAAATCTAAAGGTTTTCGGAGAAACAAAATTCTGTAAATCATGTAACCGAAAAAACGTATTTAAAACTTCAGAAAAATATCGAGTCTCCTACTTGCATTGGGCCTCTGTGGTAGGCGGTAGGGCTGTTCTGTGTACGGAGGCCTGTGCCCAAGAGTGGGCTGTGTACTGTGAAAGCGTAAAATGCAATGTTGCAGGCGATGCGGCGCGACAAGAATAACATGGACCACCGCTACATCGAGCTGTTCCTGAACTCGTCGCCGGGCGGCTCCGCCGGCTTCAAGCCCAACCGCAGCTTCCGCAACTACTGAGCGGCGCCGGCGCCCGGCCGGGGTCACATCGCAGAACAGCGCGGCCTTCGCAGGAACCACTACTCAACATGCACTTCAGGCCCTTGCAACAGGATCGCACGATAATGGATTTAAACACACTTCGCGTTCGGAACGGTATATGCAGACATGGGCAGCGGGTTAGAACCCTATCAACCCAACAGGGTTTTTACCCAAAGCGACGGTTGTAACCCATTTCTGTCCAAAATTGTGGGCGAAAACGTATACGCTTAAAATAATAAGGAATATAGTATAATTTCGTACTTATTACAAATTTCGATTTAAAAAATCTTTTTTTAGACAAACGAGAGGCACTCCACACGCCTTGCAATCCTGTAAACTCTCGTTTCCTACTAAGGATACGCATTACGATTCGATTTTTATGATAATCTCAAAACAGAGTATTAAAAAACCGACCTCAAAGTTCGTAGAATTACGTCTATTTTCACACGCAAAATAGGCGCCTTGACGTCGAGTTGTGGCTACCAGCCCGTTACGCCAAGTACCAAGTGCGTCTATTTTCAAAATTTTATTGAAATCGGTTACCGGAAAGTGCGCGAAACCGTTGGAGGTGGAATATTTTTTTCAAATTTAAATGGAACCACTACCAAGGTAACTAACAAGAAATAATCGTCAGAATCCTTTCACAAATTATCGGAGTTATCGAGTAACATACAAAAGAAATACAGTTGAATTGACAACAATTGACTTCAAAAAGGAGGACTTTTTGAAGTCGGTTAAAAATCGGTTCAAATGTATACGATAACGAGGTTTTGTCGCTATCGAATAGTTTCAATACGATTTTCAAGCGAATCGACTCAATTGAAAAGCAAAATATATAAGCAAGCATTAAACATTTTGAAATAATAATATCATTACATTTGAACAAAATACTCGATTTACAAATATTTAGTTGTAAATAGTTTTTGCCCTCGATTTCGGGCATTAATGGTTCTTAACCCGTTAAACCTAGCGTTAACATAGCGCCGGGTTACAACCCAACCGCTTGCCCATCTCTGGTACTGTAATATCTTCATGCGAGGGCCATTTACTTGGAGAGAGTTTATCGCCCGCTATTTCTTTGTTATTAATAATTATAACAGACTAGTGGAGTAATAACATTAAAAAAAAAATAACATCATGATAGTAAAACATTGTGACTCACAATGTTTTACTATCATGATGTTTGGTTCACACGGAACAGTGTGATTCATTAAACTTGTATCTTACAAATCGGTTTGATCCGTTTTGGGTACGAGATTTGCCATTCGCGTTCGCCAATTACTATTATATTGTTCTATTTACAAAGATGTTCAATATTTAAGGCGATTGTCGCGCACGTGGAAGTTTGGTAACCGGGAATGGTTATATGAAAAAACTTTTTTATATTTCGATAATTTCTCTCTGTGCAAATGGGCCTTAACGCGGTCGTATGAATTCTCACTCCTGTGGCTGGGTCTGCATGTCTACAACATCAACACGGATGTCCTACTCTTCTACAACCCACTAAACAAATATTTGGCGTTGCGATGTCGCGTCCCTTTGATGTGTCTATTACCATGCAAACGTTGACTATTGTATAATGGTGCCTGTTGAAATATTAATGTCGCTGGGAATAACGAGAGCCTTTTTGATGCAACTTCGTATTATCATTTGGAAACAAAAGTACAACACATCGTATTGACTGTTCTCAGCAAATTGTAGCTGCTACTTGATGTATTTTTTGCGGCATTTCAGAACAAAATTGAATGATGATTGATTTTTTGCAATAGAAAAACAATTAATAAACATTGTACTCAAGTGTTAGTTTGTAACTAAATTATTTCGCCAAACAAGAAATTTATTGAATACTTCGAATGTTTTATAGATTATGCGCTGTGACTAGATGTCGAAAGTTTTAAAGAGCTACACCCACTGAGCGTGGCGCGGTTTTCATATAAGTTTTATAAAATTTTATAAAGCTATAGCTGACAAAGTTTGTACAGATCGCAACACGTAAGTTGAATAATGCGCGGAAGTCGATTTTACGGTCTCAACTGAAGTCTTAACTATAGCGACGTAGCGACGCCTGCGCCACAATCGGTCTGCGCTTCCCGTCTCCGCTGAAAACCTGTAGATCTGCGCGGACGGCCGCCATTTTGTTCAACTTGTCGCGATATGTACTAATTTTAAAATTTTCGGCATCCACATGAAAAAGGAGCATAATTTTTATTTTTAGTATTTTTCCTACTTAATAATAAATGGATTGTAGATATGTCTTGCTTTGTTGCATATTAAAAGTCAATTACAAATTATCTTAATACTTTAATAAAAATTTTGATTTGACTGAACATTTAACTTCCTTAAGATAGATTTTAACGTAGTTGTTATTACTTGTAGTACTATTTCAATTTCTATTTTTTCGGTTTTATTTAAAGCCTTTCATAGACGTGCTAGATTGTGGCGACGTCAACAATAAAGGTCAAACGCCACTCAACGTCAAATAGCACCACTGCAAATAGCAACAGCTTGCAAGAACCAAACTAGGAAAATAAATTTCGTTACCCATGAAATGTCCGTGTGATAGTGCACATTTTCTACGTGAAAACAATTGTTGTGTTGTCATTGTTTAAAAACTGTGTACTGCGATCGTGCTCGGATCTGGCAAATCTTAATGCTGTTTCCTGTTTACAAATGTTGTTTTCGCCGTCTGTGAAACGCTTTATTCCTATTAATAACTTTATCTGTATCAATGCAACGTACTCACTGCTGAGCAGGGGTCCCATAACTTTCGACTAAAGCACTTTCCACAATAATAGCAAGCTGTACTTGCATTAACACTTATTGGGGTTAAAGTACGTCACTTGACTGATATAAGCATTGTGGTGATGTTGTCAAATAAATAGGGTTTGTTGGCCCACAACGAAAACAGTTGTCGAAACCGAAATTCTGCTGCCTCTCTTAACAGTATATAAAACAACGTAAACAGTATAAAATAAATGGAATCTTGTGCAGTAAAGATACAGTTTGGGGTCCAAAATTTATTTTTATACCGTTATACAGCAGTTTGGTGTTGTAAATATCAGATTTTATGTAAATACGTAGTTTTTTCGCACAATTTAATTTGTGAAAAAGCGTTGGTACACTAATATTTTGTTCATCGCAAATTAAAAAAAATACTAGTTCATTGTTTACACTAAATTCACAGCCATGATTTTTATTGCATGCTATTTGTAATTTAATGAGTTGTAAATTGCATAAAGCTCATTTATACGTAGTGCCTTTTGTTCTCTTAAAAATTATTACTTTTGACTGCTATTAAATTAACTCTTTAATTAATAATAAGCACGCGCAACATTTATTTTGATTCCGTTGACTGTGTGATACTGCTGTAAGGCCGTGGTACTGGTGCGTCCTGAAAAGTGGGTTATTACCTTTATTATTTTGTTCTGTTTGGTAATATCTATTTATAAACATCGCCAAATAGTAAGAAATTACTTAAGAACATAGATTGTGTATCAACGCTTAAAGTGACTTAATTTCTATGAGTATTGTCCATTTACGATGTTGTTCGGCGTGGAATATCTTAGTGATAGGCAAGTTTTTACTTTAATAAATTAATATTACTGTAATCAGATTGTTTTATTTCTTTATTTTGGTAATATCGCACCGTGAAAACTAATGACCATTTCCCATAAGTTGTCTTCTTCGTTCAGTGACAGTATCGATTTCAATATGCGATATCGAGAATCTTGTAATTATTACGTTATTTTTGTCTCGTAGTATTCAGTACCTGTTTAAAACTTCGTGTCTTCACATAAACTAGTGCTGAAAAATGACAAAACAAGCAGTGATTCAAAACTTCAACCAGTTCTTTTTTGTAAAGAAAATGACATTTGTTTTGCCATATTTTCCTTGACTGTAATTTATTGTCTGAAGAAAAAAGGTCTTTTACTCGTAGAATAAGTTTTTCGAAAGTTCGAAAATTTTTCGAAGTTTTTTCAAAAGTGTTTTCCATTTCCATGGGATCCTCCTTGAAGGATGGATATAAATAAAGGAATCGTCTTAAGGGATCCTCTCATCGGATTCTGACTTTTGGCTTAGAGCATAGTTTCCCACAGTGGTCCCTACCGCCCCCGGGTGGGCGATGAAGAGTCCTAGGCCCTGGCTTTGGAAGCAACTGGGAGGCGTTGAAGGTGTCCAGTGAGTGCTACCGCATTTGAAAAAAAACTCTATACACTACATATATACATATATTTTTCTCCTTTTAATTTTTTGTGTTAAGTTAATATAAAAAATACGTATTCAATTATTTTTTGTGGTGGTGGGCGTTGACGTTTTTTTATCACAAATTACAAAATTAAATGTCTTCGAAAGCGCTTCTTACGAAATGATATAAAATTAGGTAACATTCTTGATTTTTCAGATCTGGTAAAGAAAGCGGGATGTTTTCAAGGGTTTTGTACAGTTCAAAAAGGTTATCGATGAGGATTATTCTAGCGATAGAAAAATGTGGGCGATCGAAAAATATGTGATGCAAGGATTGGTTGGAGCAGTTACAGTGAGTGCACGACGGGGAGGAGATCATGTGCATTCTTTGCAGGTGTTCATAGAAAAATCCATGACTAATACGTAATATACAAATAGTTGTATAGAACTTTCTAACTTCTTTTCACAAACCACGGCTGTTTAATTTTATATTTTTGACGGTGATTTGTTGATTACACGTATTGTGTCAAGTAAAAAGTCCACTTTTATTTGCGGAAAATAATTAGTAATTTGTTATAGTCGAAACGAACCCAGAACAGCCTCAGGGACCACCTTTCAAACAAAAGAATTTTGAAAATCGGTCTACAATTGATGGAGATATCTGAAAACATACATACAGCCGAACGTATAACTTCCTCCTTTTTTTGAAGTCGGTTAAAAGAAGGTTTACAATAACTGCTTTTTTGTTTACGTTTTGTCTAATTTAACCCGTTCGCCGTAAAATAAATATGATAGTACTATAAAATAATACTATAAATAAATATATAGTAGTAGTATGGGGTATCTCGTACGGAAAAGTTAATAATTATTTATACAGGGTTATTTTTAAAATATTAACCACCTCCCAAGATTATATTACTAATATCATAAACAACAACTTTTGTTACATGCTTCATCAGATTTTCTTTCATAGAAAAATAAATAGATTAGTACAGAGCGCTCTGAAGGGTAATGACTCTGTGTAGTCCGATTATTTGCACTAGTTCTGTTGACAGAACTACTGGTACGTTTCTTCCTATTTGTGGACGGGTGTGGGAGTCGTCGCGGAGGACACTTGCACGTTTGAACTTATTCAACAAAATACATATCTAAAAAGTCTGAAAGTACTACAAAAACTTTATTTTTGCTACGTTAAGTTGCTACTTTGTTGTTGTTAGCATTTTAAAAACAACCCCGTACATATCTGTGTGGCTGACTCTCAGCTGCATGGTTAGCCGTGACCATGGGACCTGTACAGGGCCCGAAACGTTGGTTGGTTTTGAAAAAACAAATATACGCGATTTAGTCCGGTTACACACGGCGACTTATCGTTCAAAACACACGTGCGACTTTATGCCGCGATGCAAACGCGCGATTACATCACTACACCTGTGATTTATAAGCAATTGCATCGATGCAATCGCGCGTTTGTACTCTTAGATCCGAAAAAATAGTTCAATACCCTAAATAAAAAATAAATAAAAGATCGATTTTATCAGTCCGCCATTTTAAAGTTAATAAAGCTTATTTTGGCGACTCTATTACTCAGTCTCGACAATCACATTACCTAATCTTATCTAGCTATACCTACTTGCCTAAGCTACAGCCCCAAGGCCCAATATGCGTCACCGCTTTAGGTGAGTACTTAATGAGACTAATATTCCGTTAAAAAAAAATTTGTCCCTTACTAGGTTTTGCTCTGGAGCAGGCGATTGATCTATTTGGTGCAAAAGTTTGATTGTTTTTTTGTACGTACAATTTAAAGCTAGAAATTAGAGCGACAAGCCCCGTATTAGTGAAACTCTGTATCGCGGGTGCCATGGACAACCACAAATTACAACCACAATTTTTTTAAATAATAATATCAAGTGACTACGAACCATGTACGAACAAGTCGTACGCCTGATGGTAAAGCTACACTCAGAGCTTTAAAGCGCAAAGATCTGAGAGGTACTGCCACTGCGCCCGTCGCCCTGAGACATAACTTGACAAGTCCCATGTGCCGGAGGTAAATGTGTTTAAGTATTTGTTCGGTTTCTCTGATAAAAAGAATAAATAAAATATATTCGTTTGATATTAAGTACTTTATTAAACAGCTTCAAAAAAGGGGAGGCTCTCAATTCGACTGTGTTTTATGTATGTATGTTTTTTTGTAACCGATTTTGATGATTCTTTTTTGTTGGAAAGAGGGAACCTCAGTAGTGGTCCTATTTAAATTTGAAGAAAAAATTCCATCTCTAAGGGTGGCAAACTAGTGGATGAATCCGGTAAGCGATTTCAATAAAACTTCGCAAATAGATGAATTCCACGAACTATTGAGGTTGTTTTTTTTAGTACTCCGTACTGAGATTGTTGTGTTGTTTTATTGTAATTGAACTACATAATAAGTGCATAGTACATTACTAAGTAAAATCCTTTGACATTAGTGTTTTTAATATAATAAACGTCAAATATGACTTTTTGTATCTTATTATTGACGTCAATTGTGCCCTTTGAGGTTGCAATATATTCAACAATTCTCTCTACTTCTCTTTAGATCTTTTTTCCAAATTCCGAATATGTGACTTAATTTTGATAAAACTGTCAGTTATGCTATTTATAAGTTTATTTACGTAAGGACCTTAATAAGAGACAATAAAGATTATTATTATTGGTTCTGAATTGAGTGGTCGACGATTCGAATCCCCGTCACAGTATTACCTACGACTTCAATTTCTAAGTTTAATTTGTCAATGTTCGCAATACCCCTCGCTAACAGTGAAGCAGCGATGCCATACCTACTGATTTATTCATAGTTCTACGGAATTTTGGCTTAGCCTACGGAAATATGGAAATTAATGGAAAATACAGATATTTATTCCATGCTTTCCTGTAAGTCTGCCGCACCCTGAGCAACAATCAGCAACCGTACGCCGATTGGCAAATTCATTCACTACTATGGCAAACATTGTATTATATGCCATCGTTATGATAAGAAGTGGCACGTATAACGAATTGATAACGATGGAACGTTACTTAAGCGTGAAATACACAGAGAGCGGGTGCGGATCGGGCACGAGTCGGGTCGCGACCGCGCCGGGTCTAATTCCGTGTATTTATATGGAAAATCGTTGTAGTAATTAGAAGTAGTAATTTTTAGTAGCAGTAGAGCTACTTGTGAAAAAGTTCGTCCAGGTAAGTACTGCCACCTTACCTATTTCTGCCACCAAGCAGTAATGTCAGCATTACCGTGTTCCGGTTTTGAAGGGTAAGCGTGCTGGTGATATTACAGGCACATGGGACTTATCAACTTATGTCTCAGCGTGACGGGCGCAGTGGCAGTGCCCCTTAGGTCTTTGCGAATTAAAGCTCTGAGTGGCACTGCAACTGTTATGGACTGGCGTGTAATTTACCATCAGATGCACGACTTGTTCGTCCCGTCACTTGATATTATATGTATATAAAAAATATTATATGTATACAATAAACTAGCTACCGTAAGACTGCCTTCTACCTTTCCTTAAGTCGTGCGCCCGTCTCGCGCCGGCACTCGGTGTGTTGTCGTTGTCCATATAAATACAGGGACTAAGACCCGCCGCGATCCCGACCCGACACGCGCCCGACCTGCACCCGCTAACTGTGTGTTTCACGCTTTATTGAAAAGATTTTACGTTATATAGTGGAGCCAAATGTAAATAGTAAATGAACTGGTTCATCCACAACTCGAAAAACAGAACGGATGCAAGCCAACGACTTGGAAAACAAACTATTATCTGTCCTCGTCTGGATGTCGCCTTGTCCAAGGTAATAAGTAGGCAATTGTTTAACAAGGTAATATGGATAAACAAACATTGGGCTACCTTTCGGCGCACATCGACTATAAAAATGAGCTCCCAAATAAATCATGAGCCATCATTAGTGGGGTTAGTGATGGGTGGTCTATGTAACAAGATAAAGGTGCCGACTGTACATTTCTATCATATACCTATCATTTAACAGCTTAAGCACAGTTTGTGAAAAGAACCAGGGTGGGAAGTGATAATTATCATTGATTATCATTGTCATTGATAGTTATTATGGGTACTTATCTCGATAAATGTACGTTTTTTCATAAAATTTATTGGAACAACAAAATGCTACCGTTAGCAATGTCCTGCTATGTGTTTGTATCCGAGTCGTATCCAAACACGTCAAATGCCTGTCTCAAAAAACATTCGCCAACCTAATCTTCAAACATTTGTCTTCGTTTAATAGTGTCTTAATTTTTAGTCAAACATTCAAGAGATAAAACAATGGAGATCAGATTGTTATCAGATAATTGTCCGGAAGGACTTTAGTAAACATGACGTCAGAGGGGGAAGGAAGGGGAGGGGGAAAATTATATATTTTCGCACCAAATGCACGGGAAAAAGAGTAAAAAAGTGGGAATGAGGGGTAGGCGAGCGGAACTCCCCCACGAAGGTTCAAACTAAGAATATTAATTAAGAAAAAAATTGTTAAAAATAACCTTAAAACATTGACTTACAAATAAATGGACGACGCGTCTAATACAAAAACCACGAAAAAAATGTCCCAAGTCAACCTATTCGAAATTTAAATTGTAATGTCATCGCAGTATCGCGCTGTCCGTAGAACAAATGAAGACTAAAGCGGAGTGTCGCGCTCTGTATACGATTTTAGCGCCTTACAAGTGCGGACACTTTTTAGCGCGGACCCGACGTCCATATAATTGTAAGTCAATGCCTTCAAATCATATATTTTGACGTTTAGTGCACACCGAAACTCCAATATCTACCTATATCGAACTAATTCGTTTTTGCCCAGAAAGACTTCCGCGTTTGTATAAAAAAACCTAACTTAACCTAAATAATCCAATTCGTTTCTGCCCAGAGGGAGTTCCGCGTTTGTATAAAAAGAACCTAACTTAACCTAAATAATCCAATTCGTTTCTGCCCAGAGGGACTTCCGCGTTTGTATAAAAAGAACCTAACTTAACCTAAATAATCCAATTCGTTTCTGTCCAGAGGGAATTCCGCGTTTGTATAAAAAAAACCTAACTTAACCTAAATAATCGAATTCGTTTCTGTCCAGAGGCAATTCCGCGTTTGTATAAAAAAAAACCTAACTTCACCTAAATAATCGAATTCGTTTCTGTCCAGAGGGACTTCCGCGTTTGTATAAAAAAAACCTAACTTAACCTAAAGAATCCAATTCGTTTCTGCCCAGAGGGACTTTTGCGATTGTAATTTAAAAAAACCTAACAATCTTTATACACAACGAACAACAACATAAATACGGGTAAAAACACTCGAATACGATAAATGACATTTTATTGTTGAAATTACGAAATTGTTATTGAATTGTCATTACTATTTCAAAGTAACCTTTTTAATGAAATAATATTTTAAATATAATGTAAGTGCTATTAAATAGTGTTTAAAAAACCAATAAAACATAATATACTTTCAAAATTTAAAAAACACATGATATAATTACAGTGGATTGTCGAAAAGCAAGACATTAAATTGCGTCCGCGTGCTTTTTTGACATAATTTTCGGATTAGATAGTTGTTAAATGCGTTTCTTTGCTTTAATTTTCACGATTTTCAAAAATTATTTTCTCGAAAATTTTGGCGTCCTAAAACTGTAAATTTTTGGAGGGGTTCCTTTTGACTTTTGTCTCTCTCCAAATTTTTTTTATTTGAACGCCCAACTCGACGTCACGTATACTAAAGTTGAACCAATTGTCATGATAATTATCAATGAAAATAAATTATCAAAGAAAAGAATCAAACTTTTAACGATTATGATAAGGATTTCTGATAACGACTGATAACTCATATAATTTTCTTAGTTTTATTTAATGGTACACCTACCGATAACAGACTACAAATATACTTAGAAATATTACATGTGTAATTTATACATCTGACATCCAATTATAATAGTACACAACGTTTGAATTAGGTAATTATACAATAAAAAGAAAAATATCAAAGAAAATTTTTTGGTTAAACTACGTATAGTGCTGTTTTGAAGTACAGCTATGAGATGTACATAATATTCATTCATAAAAAAATTCATGGAGGGAATATATGCCATTGTACGAAACGAAACTAGGTATATAATTGTTTAAACTTAACTGTAAACGGTAAGATGTTGATTAAGCTATGATGTGAGAAAACTTAACATCTTTGGTCTTTCACGAAAGAAAAATCTTAATTAAATGTTTTCACTATATATTTATAACTTCCCCAATGAGCTTAATTTATTATAAGTGCATCTCTATCCTGGCGGTTTCTCGTTCTCCGCCCGACATCCATCCACTACAATCAGATCGAAATGTCGAGTGTTACGTCAAATAAGTAACACTCGACAAATGTAAAAGATACATTAGAGTATTAGGTACATATGTGCAATTAATTGTTTCGGACAGAGAACGGGTAGCCTCCCTTATTTCGTTGACTCACCTTTTCGCACAACATCTGAGTTTTCCGACAGCTACAGGACTATTTTACATTTCAAAAAGCGTACAGCTCGTCTGTGACTTGAGGCCCCAGGGTAACTTTCGGTTGGACCGCGGGGCGCCGGCGGCGGCGGCGGGCCGGCGCGGCTCGCAGGCACCGAGCACACAAATAAGTAGGCGCCTCTTGTCTTCGTACGAGTACATCACAATTCGAACTAATATTGTTAACTATTATGTCAAGGTATCGTTTGTTGCCATAGACAAACTATTATTGTCCTAATAAATGCGTGTCGTTTGAGCCGACGCCATCTGTATTTTTTTCTCCGTCTTATTAGAGGGCGGTTTGATATTGATAATACGATATATATATATTATAAATAAAAACTTTTTTCGGAATTAATTTTCATTTCTTAATTTAGAACTCCTTAGGCTTAACTCACACTGGCGCAGAGTCGAAGCGTCGCGACGCGTCATGTTTTTCTATATTATATGCATCTCTATTTTCCCATTATTAAGGTACAAATTTGTGTTATGCAAATATGGAAACGGGCGTCACTTGAGCGCAGTGAGGCGTCAGACGCCGACCACACTGTGATCCGGGCGCACTAATGCGAGACGCCAAGCGTTGTAGTTGAAAAACAGAACGCGACGCGACGCTTCGACTCTGCGCCAGTGTGAGTTGAGTCTTTAGCAACTGCCGATACTTTTTTAAAAATTGGCGTGAAAATTAAAAAAGTCGAAATAAAAATTTAGGTGAGGCCATTGACTTACAATTATATGGACGTCGGGCACGCGCTAAAAAGTGTCCGTACTTATAGGGCGTTAAATTCGTATACAGGGCGTCATTCACGCTTTAGTCGTCGTTTGTTCGACTGACAGCGAAGCAAGCAATATTAGACAGTACTGCGATGACATTACAATTTAAATTCAACGTTTTAGCTTTTTCATATTCCTTTACATGTCACTACGTTTAAATAGGTTGACTTGGGACATTTTTTTCGTGGTTTTTGTATTAGAGCCGTCGTCCATTTATTTGTAAGTCAATGGGTGAGGCCTATTTAATTTTAGAAGACGTCTGATTTGTTTTACCAATTTGCATCACATGTAGAAACGATGACTAAAAAAGAAGCTTATTTTTCAGTTTGACAACCTATATTTTTTTATAGGTTGAAGATGTTGGAATTTAGACGGTCAAGGTGTGTATGTATGGAGTTAAAAGGAGATTATGTAGAAAACTAACCGCAGTTTTAAAACAAATGTTTTTCTTCTCAAACTCACGGACTTATCAAAACCAATATTATAAATAGAAAAGTAACTCTGTCTGTTATGTTTTCACGCCTAAATCGTTGAACCCAAATTGATGAATTTTGGTAGAGATAAATGGGACAACAATGCGGGCTACGTTATACCTTTTTTTGTTATTATTACTTTCACGATAACTAAGTAACTGAATGAACAGACGTCCCTGATGGTAAGCGACACGCCTGTCCAGTGCAGTACCACTCGGAGCTTTAAACCACAAAGATAGCGCTTGCGCTAGCGCAA
Source organism: Hyposmocoma kahamanoa (assembly GCF_003589595.1). NCBI lineage: Eukaryota > Metazoa > Arthropoda > Insecta > Lepidoptera > Cosmopterigidae > Hyposmocoma > Hyposmocoma kahamanoa. The sequence goes on along the minus strand of NW_020654878.1, from coordinate 1,034,294 downwards.
ATAGCTCTACTGCTATTAAAATTGTCACAAAAATAAGTCCTAAAGGGGGTGAAATAGAGGATGAAAGTTTGTATGGAAAACCAATAAGTTTAAGAAAATTAATATGGCACAGTATTCTGTTCAAAGTACTCATTCCACGTCGTGAACACCAGCGCCAGCTAGCTAGGCGCTAATATAGTAAAACATGCTCAAACAAGATGCCTAAAATTCATTCTCATTTACTTAGTAATTTTTATTATTAAACTGATGGAAACTGACGATAAGGTCGACGATGAAGCATGCACACCTAAATAATGCCTATTCACTCTCGCCTTGAACAGGCCCAAGTTATACCATTCATGGAACAAGTCTGCAGGCAGGGAATTCCACTCCATAGCCGTTCGCGATATAAATATGGAAGAGTGCGAATCTTTGGAATAACCACAACGTAGGGGTAGAACCCCAGCCTCTGAGTTGTATACATATAGCTTTATGAATTTAATATAAAATAATCATTAATTGATATAATATGGTTATTACCAATGTCACAACTTTAGGTGCTATTTATGATACAATATCAAGGGATAAAATGATCGTCACTAATACAAACAATAAATCAGTATAATTAAAAATATAAACAAATACAAAAAGTTGTTGAAATAAAAGGACGTCCAATAAAAATTTAAGTACAATTTCGTCGAAAGAAACTCGTCTACATTGTAAAGCTTATTATCCAATAAAAAAAGTTTCAGTCGGGTATAAAACATTTCGTCGTTTGTAACAAGTTTTAGGTTTTGTGGTGATCGCTACACTTTAGAGTTGTCTCAGTGCTAATGCGAAAATGTAATTGTACCTAGAAATATCAATCTCTTGTTGATGTAGTGACTCTGCCTCTTGTGAACCCAGACTATTCCTAAGTTCGCCTTGATGTCCCGTGACCGTCCGGTCGTGGGTCAACAGTTTCAAGCCGGCATTTAGCGCCGTTAAATTAAGACTGTCAGATAATTTTGGAGGAAACCATAAATAGAATTTATAAAAAAAAAATACAAAAGTATTCAGTATTAAGTAGTAGTAATTATTAGCAGTAAACACTCCTCTCAACATACCTACTCCCAACATATTCACATGTGATTCACCAACACTACATACTGTCAAAGACTAAATGTAGGCCAATAGCATCGCGTCTTTGATACAGAACAAATATGGAATTATATTT
>NW_020654878.1:1011700-1032699 GCF_003589595.1 Hyposmocoma kahamanoa | reverse complement strand
CCAATAGCATCGCGTCTTTGATACAGAACAAATATGGAATTATATTTTTAAAAAAAACCATAAATAGTGAGGACCGTTACGAAATTTCCAATGAAGTGACGGACCAAGAATCCGAAGCTGAAAATGTGAATTAATATTCTTAATCCGATAATGATAATGAAGTAGTAGTCAATAGTGAACTCCCTGCGGATACCGAAGCAGAGGTTCGAAGATCGACGAGGGGGCGGCGTCCTCCAGTTCGCTACGCCAGGCCTGTAGAATGTGGTAGCAATTCTTTAGAATTGTTCTCGTGTTCGTTGTTGCTCAGCTTAAATGTCTGGGTGGCGCAGCTGGAGAGCCGGTAAGCACAGCCGGTAAGAACAGGTGGGGAAGGGATAATAGTTTACAGTTGAATGTTGAGAAATGTACAGTTGTGTCTTTTTCTCGTGCTCGCAAACAGGTAACCAATAATTATAAAATAAATGATGCTCGGATTAGTCAAGCTAAATCAGTCAAAGACTTAGGCACATGGTTCGACACTGAGCTCACTTTCCGAGAATTTGTAAATCTTCCCGCAAATGTCTCGGTTTCGTCTTAAGACAATCAAAGTCGTTAAAAACCAACCTCACGTCGTGTCTTTTGTATAACTCTTTTGTTCGAAGCAAATTGGAATGTGACGCTATTATTTGGAACCCCGTCCATCACAACCACACACAAGCATTAGAGAAAATTCAGAAGACATTTGCTCGAAACTTATACAAGAAGTTGTACGTATATTACCCCTTACTTTATCCCACAGCATTTATTTTAGGCATGGTGAATTATAGAATGCTAGTAGTGAGACGCAATCTGGCTCTGGTAACTTGTGTGTTTCGTCTGGTACGGGGAATAATATACAACCCATTTTTGTTGTCCAAGGTAGGCTTTATGGTACTTAGAACTAATCGGGTGCGAGTTCATAGAATGCGGTTATTTGCAGTACCTACCACACGATGTAGAGTGAGGGAGATGGCCCCCCTGCTCCCTAGCACTTAGGTATCTAAATCAGTTGCTTAACTTTGACTCCTCATTAGACCTTTTTGCATGCTCAGAAACAAAATTCATATTTTCCGCAGGACGCTATCTGGAGTCCTAGACCGGAGACAGCAGTATTAAGTGTTAGTTTAAAATGTAATAATAAATGGATTTTATTCTTTTCTTGTCATTAATGTTAATCTGTAATAATTTATTGTTTATGGTATTGCCTATTTATAATTTTATCAATTTTCATATTTTATTCACTTTTGTAATTGACTTAAGATTGATTGTACATTTAGCTTTAAGTCTTACTATTGCGTTTGGGTTGACTGTAAGCAATATGTAATAAATAAATAAATAAATTAAAAAAGTACTTGTGTTATAGAAATCGGAAACAATGACGGTACTACAAACATGAGACCCGAGACAATATAGAAAACTCAGTTTTTCTACATTGTCGCTGGCCCAGGGATCGAACCCAGGACCTCAGAGATGGCGACACCATGAAAACCGGTATGCAAGCCGCTTGATCACGGACGTCGTTATAACATGATAATAATAATAATTTTTAAATTAATAGAACATATGACAGCTGATACTTAAAAAAGGAAAACCTGTGGTATACGTACCAGATAATAGCTGTCAGTTGATACTATAAGAGAATAGATGATAATGGAGTTGTTTAAAAGATCTTTGAATATTCCACTCAGCAAGACGAGTGACACAAAACCAAGTTTGAAAATAGTGCTTTCGCAGCACTCTACTTAGCAAGCCGAACGACCTAAAACTGGGCTGCACGATAATGCTTCAACGGCAGTTTACACCGCCGAGAAACTAAGATTTTAGAGACAATTTTAGTAATAGTGTGTGCAAATGTCAATTTATATAAATAGTCATAAATTTATTATCAAAATAGTCTTTCAACAGCGGTCAAGTTTAATTTATTTCCTGACTACAGCATCCTTTCACTGCAGTCAAGTTAGTCGTCAGCCTTGTGGGACTGTTGACTGGCAGTGAGAAAAACCACCCCAGCACATCCTTATTTCTCTTCCCTCCGTCCATTTGTTGCCTTCGGTCTCACGATGTAGACATCCTGGTACTTATTTATATATTTATTTAGTACAATTATAAGTACCATAGAAGACTAGGGTCTTCTAGGGTAAGGCTAGGGCCTTAGAGCTATGGTCTTCTATGGTATTTAGAGTGATAGGCGCACACCTAAGGGCGCTAGGGTACTTCTTGCCCTGCTCTTCTCCTGTACACTTTGTTGGCGACTACAGACAAACATTAGTCATCGAACAATACAGGTGTCATTTACTGTTTTCATTTGCGTGTAATTTTTTATGGTAACGTATTTTAGTTATTAGATTACATGCATTATTAGACACACATCATATGTTGCTGTGATCCCAAAGTAAGTAGCTAAAGCACTCGTATTATGGAAACAACGACGGTATCACCAACGCCCAAACCCACCACAATATAGAAAAGTTAGTTTCTACACTACGATGAAAACCGGTGTGCAAGCCACTCGACCACGGAGGCCGTCAAATTCAGATTAGAAAAACATCTAGAGCTATAGTAGAGTCAAACTCCATTAAATTAAGAGTTATATTTGTTCACATCTTAAATAAAGTCGAAATGAAATGATGTTAAAGTTCCATTTATTCCATAGGTAATATCAATTTACACTTGTAAACGTCACTTTTTAAGCTTCTGCTCGTTCACTGCTGATTTCCCTGAGAAGAACGAACAAGGAACTCTACGGGTAGAGTCTTTTCAAATAAACTTAAATGGTATGGAATACACTCTGAATCACATTTGTGTGGAATTTAGACTCATGTGATCTTTTTATACATCTTTGTTTGTCACGTACAGTCTTCGATTTTCTACTTATAGAGTAAGTTTTAAGCTTAGGAAATCTAAATTTTATTTTAATATATGCTCCGGAATCTTGTTGTAAAAACGTATACAGTCCTCCATAAAAAAATCATATACCTGAATGAAACAAAAGATGGTACCATGAAAATATATAATGGTAAGCTCACGCCTGTCCGTAACAAATGCAGTGCCACTCAGAGCTTTAAAACGCAAAGAACTTAGGGGCACTGCCATTGCGCCCGTCACCCTGAGACATAAGTTGACAAGTCCCATGTGCCTGTAATTTCACCAGCACCCTTACCCTTCAAAACGGAACACAGTGATGCTCACGTTACTGCTTGGCGGCAGAAATTGGTAAGATGGCAGTACTTCCTTGAACAAACCCTTTCACAAGGAGCTCTACTGCTACTAAGTTTTCTACATTTGTATCATAGTCGTCACACCAGTTAAACTCTACTACTCATATAATTCATTCATCATCATTCTTAAGAATCCCCTGAGAACAATTAGCAAAAATTCCAGGTCTTTTTTGTAAATAAACATTGGGTACATTTATCATTTACATACTATATGATATATCACATAGCGAGACAAACTAAACAGGTCTCTACTACGGATTTTTGTCGGTTGATATTTAAATACGCAGAAGCTGTTTAACATTTAGCTTAAAGCTTTTCTTTCACTATAGTTTGAAACCTCGTAGATGGTACATTTTGTCTATAAACCGGAATATTGTTATAGAAGCGTATATATTGCTACATAAACGAATTTGTGACTTTGTGAAGGACTGTTAAGAATCATCAGCCATACGACGCCCACTGCTGGGCACAGGCCTCCCCCAACGATCTCCACGACGATCGGTCCTGCGCTGCCCGCATCCATAAGAATCGCCAATTTATTTTTATTCCTCATCATTAACATTGTGTAATCATTATTTCTCATGAGAAATATGTTATTCTTCTTAGCATACATTATATTTTCATATTTATACTGCGACGCTAGTGTAAGAATATTAATTATTCACTACATTATGTAAACACGTAAATAAAATGTTTATTCAGCACAAATACATAAATACTTTACAAAAAAACAATATACATTCTCATGATTAATAATACCCGGTCTGAAATTAGCGTAGCACAACAGAACACTTAGACCAGAAAGGTCATTTCCCAAATTGGTCTTGACGGATATCAAAGCTGGTACCTCTTAATCCAGCGCAACAATTTTATCATTATTTTTCACAAAAACCTACTATTATAATTATTAATACAAAGATTGGGACTAATTCGAACGAACACTTGGGAAAAATTCCTTCGATCCGGCCGGATTCGAACCGACGTCTTCTAGCAAACCGTCGCTATACCAACTAAGCCACGGAACGAACCAGCGGGTCTCACGAATTGCTCTATGCGCTTGTTGTTGGATCTTTGTATTCGGTTTTCAACTGAGTGACTTTTTTAGCTGTAGCGCCATCTGTGAGAAATCTATGAAAGTAATTCGTCACCCAGTTGGGTATCTTTACAGCTACCAGCCCTGGCTAGAAATGTCGCTATTAACTGTAATTAAATTTTTATTGAATATCAGAATGTTACACTACCGCTACTGGCACGGTTTGCTAGAAGACGTTGGTTGGAATCCGGCCGGGTCGAAGGGATTTTTTCTAATGTTCGATCTTTGTATTAATAATTATAACAAACTGGTGGAGTAATTTCATGGTGAAACATTCTGACAGTCAATAAAAATTTAAACTTGCTATTATTTTAAACTTCTCCCTAAAAGAGGTCGACGTACGATAATCGAAAAATATTTGTTTTTGAAAACCATGTAGATAGATCAAACGTGTAAACTAAGTATAGTTGCGATAAAAATACCAGAGTAGACAGTTATTGTACTCAAGGGGCGATATATCATATGCTTACTACGACTGAGTATATCATTAACATGTTTACAGCTATCTTCGCCAGGCTGCATCAGGGCGGCCAACGGGCGCCTCAGGCGACGCCGCCGCCGCCGCCGACGACGGGACGGGAAAAGCCTCATTACGAGGTTATGTGATCGGAATTGGACGCGAAATTATTTAGGTTGTTATATTTTTGCTATTTGTAGATAGATCTATTTTGTTATGTACCATTTATTTGATCATTTTTATTTTGATTACACATTGCCTCTAACGTATAGAAAGATAGATAGAAAGAAAATACATTTACTTATTTGTTTACTACAAACGACACCACGGAAGAAAAACGATAAAATCAAAACATTCAAACGTAAAAGATTTGAAAGGAGATTTAAAATGGCCACTGTAACGACATAACGTTTTTCTGTGAAATAATGTCAGAGTCTTAGAGGTGAAAAAAAAAATCTAAGCAGAAAGTTAAATTTTTGAAGACAGCGATGTCGATGTATGTACTTAAGGAGGCAATAAAGAGAGAAGGAGGCAATAAAGAGAGATTTTATTTTTATTTTATTATTATTATTACTTTGATTGAAAAAAAAAAAAATTAAATCTAAAATTTGGTGGTACTTTTGGCTAATTACACTAACTTTGAGACACTCTTCAATCCGTCTACTATTAGATATTTCCTTTAAAAACCGAGCGACCACTTCATCCCTATATTTTGTAGAGCTCCTTGTGAGAGAGTTCGGCCAGGGAAGTACTTCCACCTCACCTATTCCTGCCGCCAAGCAGTAATGTGAGCAATACTGCGTTCCGGTTTGGAAGGGTAAAGGTGCTGGTGATTGATGATGAGTGAAAACACGCACACGGGACTTGTCAACTGTCAACTTATGCGTGGCATGACGTGGCGTGACGAGGCGTGGGTGACGTGCGCTGTTGCAGTGCGATCGTTGTGATTTAAAGTTCTGCGCGCTTGCCATCAGGCGCACGATTTGTTCTTCCCGTCACTGGGTTAATAACAAAACGTGGAATGCAACGCGAGTGCACAGCGAAATTACGCAAATGTGTGCTTCCGTACAGGGCGCACGGTGCCCGTTGCACACATACAATCCGCGTTTCTACATTTATATGGAGTTATCAATATCATACCTGTCTTATTATAAAATGCCTTACTATAAAACTTTTCGTATATCTTGATAATGCTACCGGCCAAATGGTACGACTAGATATTGGATATGTCGAGACACAACGGTGGCTCGGTGAATGTATTTACTATTTATCATAAATAGCACGGGATGCGACCGCCGTGCGGCGCTGCCGGCGGCGCGTCGGCGGGCGCCGGCTACGACGAGGCGTTTGTAGATCCACGAAACTAACGAATCTCACAGACCAAATTTATTTAATATTGGTTTGTCACTTGTTCCAAACACTCGGCGTTCAAACACAAGTCAAACGTAGACAAATGCAATTACTGACTGTTACGGACGGCCGTACGCGCCTGGCCGGTCAGAGCTAGAGTTCAGAGGAGAATGATTAATTCAAGAGCTCTGATTGGCCGAGCGGCGTAGCGACCCATTGATAGGACCGGTACGATATGGGAGACACCGTACCGGTATAAATATAAGCGATAATTGTCATTCGAATCAATCACTATCAATCACTTTTCAATCACTCTCACTTGTTACAATTAGTTGTTTCTTGTAAGTCAGATCGACATTATATGAATATACAGTCCACTTCAGATTAAGGAAGTTTCATTTTACAATAAGGATATCGAAGGAAGAATAAAGAAGATAAGTTCAGTTGGCTGAATTATCAACACTGACAATGTAGAAGTTGCTTCCATTAAAACACAGTAACAGAGTAAGTCCCTCTCCGCTATAATAATATTGCCATGCCCTTATAGGGTGTCATATAGAACTATGGTTAGCGAAGTATGTATTTATAATATCACTGGGGCCCAATTGCAGTCGCCCTTGCATTTGTTTACACTCATTCGTACACGCACCGCGGTGGTATTTGAGCCCTGCCGCAATTGTCTACTAAATGAGCGATTTTAGTTGATCACGCCTCATGAGCTGTAGTTGCGCCGATGATGCTGCGGTATAACACTGCAACTCTTGCGGCCCCGCGGCGACAAGAAACGCCGCCGCCGTGGCGCCATGTGTTATCAACCTTACAAAACTTTCAGGCGCTTTAATAATAATAATAATAATAATAATAAAGACTTTTATTTCAGAACTTATGAATTCCATATATTGTTAGTAAAAAAGAACTTAAAACACACTATGTTAGTACTTACAGGTAAATAATACAGATTACATTAGATACATTACATCACGTTACATTTACATTCTCTATTTAATTTGTCCTATGACCCTCCTAATCAAATGAATTAGGATAGGACTCTCAAATCTATGGACAAAAATTTCATAATTAAATTTAGTTAAGTCTTAACTAAATTAATATATGGATTGCCTGGCATTGCTGCTACTGGACTGGAACACAACGCAGCGCTGTTTTAAAACGAGCAAACGCAACATAAACTTTATTCTCTATGAGATAAGGCATCATTCAATAAACAAAAAGTGAAAACGGAGCTGGAGCAAGCGGCGGCGAGCTGCCATGGGCGGCGGCGGGCACACTTGTGATACTTTAAATAAAGGTATAATTGAATTTGAGCATGATCATGACTTACATCTAGAAAAAGTCCAGTATGCGAAACAACCATGGAGCAACTGACTTTCGCTTGGACTAAGGACATCAACGGCAATGCGTCTGAAACCTAATTTTATGTTAAAAGAAGCAAAGAGTTAATTTAAAATCAGGTGTAAGTTGTTAAGTTGAAATTGATTCGTTAAACTTTTATTTTTTTCCGCTTCCGCTTTTCTTATGGCCGCACCGTCCTGGCCGATAGTTTTTGAGTGTTTGCATTGCCTGAGCAGGGACAACGTTACATAAATTGGGGGGCGAATTATTGATCTCGACACGTTATGGATTACGGCCAAGGAGCACGGGAGATAAAAAGAAATGTTTTAATACGCAATTTAAGAAAATATATTTTTTTTGAGAGGAAATATATTGTCGATCTAAATATAACGATTTATCTAGGAGTATGGAGATATAGAATCGGTCTGTTTGCAAAATTCAATATGGCTAATTATGATAATAATGAAAAACACAAGAAAAGAAACATTAACCAGTTTTTCTTAATTCTATAGGATCAAGAGCTCTTCAAGACTGACAATTAAGATTTAAATTCTACCCTATCCAGTTAATTTTATTTATTTATTTTTTATTTTTTTATAATAATAATAATAATCATTTATTTCCGAACCAGGTCCACAGATTGTTAGTAAGGTTACAAACTGCTTAAGCCTAAGGCTTAGTTACACTATACATACACAGCAACGTAAAATAAATAAAAACTAACAATACTATGCGACGGCGGTATGCAGTTGGGGTTGCCGCGCAGGCGGCTTAGTGTGGTGGCGCACCTCTTGCGCATGATGGCTGCAAACAATATTATTATTCCAAGAAACAAACAGTCGGTATAAAACTATATTATATTAGCGAAAATATTATATAAAGTAGACCTAGAGTTTCCGTAATTTATTATGAATTACAGAAAAAATCCACATTCATGAACCTGCTGTTGTTTATTTAAAAGTCAAGTCAAATAATGTTTTAATTCATAGATAAGCAAATTAAACTTGAAATCGTCATACTGATTAAACTCTACTGCTCATTCGTTAGGCCGATTTACATAAATGATTTACCCAAAATCCTTGGCGAACATTGCATCCTTTTTGCAGACGATATCTCTATTGTTTTCCCTCTAATGGATGAGGATGCATTAAATTTCCGTCTTAATAATATTCTTAATAAAGTAAGTAGCTGGTTAAAGATTCATAATTTGGAATTAAATATTGATAAGACTAAAGTAATGCAATTTCATCCCCACCAAAAACGCAGCCTAAATTGTAATTTCTCATTTAACAGCACGGTCATGAAATGCATATACACATCCAAACTACTCGGGTTAGAAATCGATGCTAACATTAATTGGAAAACACATATACACAAAATATGCTCCAAGATGGCTAGCTTTACTTACGCCCTCTTGGAATTAAAGAAAATCACCAACCTCAAAACCGCAAAATGTGCATATTACGCCTATGCTGATGCGTGGCTCCGATATGGAGTGACATTGTGGGGAAACAGTTCGGACGTATATGAGCTTTTTATATACCAAAAGAAATGTATCAGGATACTGGCAAACCTTAAATCGACAGAAAGTTGCAAGCCGCATTTCCAAAAGTTATGTATACTTACCCTGCCATCGATTTATATCTTGGAATGCAGTAAATTTTTAAGAAAGTATAGGCACCTTTTCCCGAGTGAGCAACAAGCAGTCAATCTACGACCAAGACACAGAATACCCCTTCCACCGTCAAAATTGAAAATACACAGTTCAGGCACTCATATAATGTGTATAAAAATATATAATAAGATCCCCAAAACAATCAGGGACGAGGTTAACGATAACTCCTTCAATAAAAAACTAACTCTTTATTTGTTAGAAAAATGTTTTTACACGTTGCAAGAGTTTTTCGAGAGCAAAAATATACTATAGGTAAACATTATTGTATGTGCCAAATGTTAATTGTATTTTGTTTAATTTTTTTTTTTATCAATTTTTAAAATTTACTATTATGATTTAAGTGATTATTATTTTCAATTTCAATTTTATTTAGAACAAATTTATATAATGTTACATGACTTAAAACTATGAAATTATTTTAAATGTATATATTTTAAATTATTCAAATTTTTATTTATTTTTTTTTTTTAATTATTTTTATTATTATTATTTTTAATTGTATCAAAAATTTATATTTAAGGTAAATTGCGGCGCCCAGCAGGGTTACATGGCTGGACTGATCACTAATCTAATTACTTTTGTACATTACCCATGTGATGCAATGAATAAATGATTATGATTATGATTATGATTCCTCTGAGTACAATGAGCAAGAAACTCTAGGGATTGCTCTTTGTAGACGACTGACAAGAACAGCTAGTTTATTTTTATTCCTCATATTCATGAAAAAACTAATATATTTCACACTTTCATAAATGTACTGTGACGTTGGTGTAAGAATGTTAATCTCTTTAAACTTATCCCTCATATACACTCTGGGGCCCACATTGTAAATTGTCTTAACCGCATCTTTCTGCAAGACAAGAATTCTATTAATACCTATCGGCGGCATTGCAAAGCAAAATACCGTATGTCATTAAACTGTGAAAGTAGCTGAAGGAAACAAATCTATCTGTTTCGAAGTCTGAAAATACACCAATAGCATCATGTGACTCTTCCCATGCATCAAATACTTGTTTTATCAACTCCACACCAGCATCGGTTGTAGAGCGGCCCCGATTGAACCAAATTATTCAGAAGACTTTAAATTATTAATGTATAAATATGCAATTTTTTCAAAAATTTTACTGAAGCTTGGTAGTATTGAAATAGGTCTGAAATTGGTGTATTAAAAAGTGGGATAACTTTGTTTTGCTTCATGACGTCAGGAAACACGCCATCATCAACATATTTGTTAAAAACACTTAACAATTAATTATTTTGACGGAAATACCATCAAGATAAGCAGTGTTTTTAATGTCTATCGATTCAAAGGCTTTAACAATGTCGTTTGGAAGTACGTGACCGAACTTTAAATTAGTAAGACTTACACCAATATTTTATTTTAGTTAGGATTTAGAGGCAGCGGGAGACGAATTTAACGACTTAGTAGTCGAAATTGGAATGTCAGTAAAAAAATATCCAAGTATATTAATTAGCTTTAGAAATATATGTCTGACATGATCGTCTAATAAAGCTATTGCTAACGAAACATTTTTTTTCTTAATTGAGATTAACTTACGTAAAAACGGTGCAAAATCGAAAGTGTGAAGCATGAAGTGAGTGTTTGTGATCATTATTTTAGTCACACAATAAACAAAATTAAAAATATAATTCAGCTAGGAAAAGGAAAAAAAAGCTTTTCAGTTCGGTAATATAGTTAGGTCCTGGAACGACATTATTTCCAGTGCCGTTTTACCTATAGTGCAGGGTTTGCGGCGAACATGGGCGCAGCCCGCAGCGTCTTGAGGGGCGCAGAAGTCGCGAGCGGTACAGCAGTTTTCCAATATCATTTATAATTGAAGCATTATTGGGAACAACAAGGGCGATCGGCACCCAAAGCCCGTTTTGATGTTATTGCATCTAAATATGTGAAATACTGTCTGGTATCTTGTGACAAAAAGTCATTTCAATCTCCCTTTTAGCCTCTAGAGCGTCTAGGAGGCCAGTGAGACCTGCTGAAGATGACACTGTCGAATCATTTTAGTGCAGCGAACTTAATGAATGATTAAAAATACGTTTACATTTTTTTCAATGTAACTTTTAAATAACAATGATTAATAATTTATTTCTTTAAAAACCGATAAGAAGACGAACGCCCCATTAATTTACCTGTTTGGTGCAACAAGGGCGAATAACACAATGTGAAAAAACGTATTTTCAAATGTTTCTAATTATATTAAAGTAATAATAACACCTGAATCTTTTAACTAAATCATAGGACACATAAATAATAAAGTATATACGAGTCATATTATAAATATTAAAAAGATATAAGACATTAAAACTTTATTTTAAATTTTCTCGAATCTCATTTTTACGTGATACGCCCTTGTTACACCCAATGCTTCAGTTGCACCATATGCACCCGAATTTCCGACCTCTGGGGAAAATATAACTAACTATTCTATTTTGATCGCGTGTCTACGGTGTTGAATGCAATCCTTGTAGCAGCGCTTCTTAATTATTTAGTAAACACATGTAAACACTTTATTGTACAACAAAAGAAATTGTAAATTATAACAAAGAATTCAAAAACGTTAGTGCATAGCGAGCTTATGCCATAAAGGGATTTCTTCCAACTAACCTTTGAATAATTGAAAGGAAAGGTAGATCTAGTAAATCATGGAATTGAATGCTACATACTCAATACCTACTAGGATAAATTTATTATATATCAAATGTATATAATTCGTATGTACTTTTACTCGTATCTTTGGTGAATGTTGACACAATAATAAATATAAAATAATTATATAGTAAAATTAATGTATAAAATAAGACTATAAATAAATATATGAATTGTAAACTCTGAGTCTGAATAATCCTAAGATAACAAAAGGGCTCCTCTGAAAGTTCGAACTGAAAGTAATTGTCTGACCTGGTCTGGGAGAAGGTTTTTTATTTTTTGTTTCATATATTTAACGCGACGCTAAGTCCCGCTTTCAGAGGGACAGTCCCGTCCCGCTGTGCCCAAAATACTTAGTTTTCCGTTTTCATAAAACACACGTAAAAAGAAATTTACAAAAATGGCGCGAAAGCGAAAAATATATAAAGCCAGCCAACCAGACAACGAGCAGCGCAAACTACACAAGATTAATTCTATAATTAAAATGTTTGATTCAATAAACCATTTTAGTTCTTTTTATTTTTACCATAAAGATGTATATTATTTTTAAAACAATAATAAATTTACAGATGTCCCGCTCTGAGGGAAAAATAATCGTCACGTTACATATCGTTCGTATTATTTTTATGTCATATTTGACGTACGATTACGTGTGATTTCATTATACCAAGTGAGTTTTATACACATTCGTTACTTTTATTATTCCGGCATAAATTCTCATTCTTTTTCCCCATAGGACTTGCTAACGAGGTCCGTCCGGACGCACAATCGCGAAGAGATCGCATCCATCAATATAGTTTAACGATTTATGTATTGCACACGATTTATTGGTGATGCTTTGATAAGTGACTGATGGGGCGATGAATGGTTCATGTTATACACCGGATAGTGTTATAGATATGTTGGTATATGACTATGAAGTCTAGAAGGAATGCTAATTGGTCTGTTGACAGCTCTTCGACTGCGGTATGTAATGTATCACTTAAGTATTAAGTACTATAGTAAAGGCCCAAATACGTCAACCTTGCTCAGTGCTACAGCTTTGTGCCATTTGCGGTTGAAACCCTGGGTCCCTGGGTGCCACAGGCGAAACATCTAGCGAACGAGCTGTCGGATCGCCTCGTGGAAGCCTCCGGTGACCACAAAACTGGCAATTATTTCCGCCAAAGAATAAGTTTAGCTATGCAAAGGGAAAATGTTGCCATCCTTCTGGGCACGATGCCTCAGGGTACGGTCCTCGAGGAAATATTCAATTTACAAACTTTCTTACTTTTTTATGTACCTGCTACTATGATATAGTATAACACTATCATTACATTACAGTATAAATTGCACTACATGTCAAAGTATAAGAAATTAAGTACTAGTGGTACTATCTTAACACTTAATTGGCATTACATATTTGATTTAATGTACACTTTTTTCATGTTACAATTCACTTAACTCGTTCATGGAGTAACGTCGTGTATCGAAAAATTAAATATCAGAATATCGATATCTCCAATGAACAATACGCCATGTTAATTTTTTGGTCATTTTCTGTTTTTAATGTAAACAGCCTTATTTTATTCACTAATATTAAGCTCTCCGAATTTTGTAAAGAAAGGGACAAAAACCAATATCGATGACCCGAACAAAACAGAGAAAAGTTACTTTTGCTACATTCCTGCGAGATGGCGACACGGGATCACAGATGTGGTCAAAAATTACACAAATATAGTATGATTGAGTAAATCATTTCATGGTATTTGTTTAATTTACTTTACTTTCTTTCTGATCAAATCACGTGTATTTGTTTTTTGTAACAAACCTTTCGGGCCCTTTATAGGTTCCACGGTTACGGCTCACTGAGATATGAACGGTCACCTGAATGTGTTCCTCAGATCTCATCAACCGGCGTTGTGCAAGGATCTGCGCTATCACCAACTCTGTTCATCCTGCATATCAATGATATGTTATTAACTAGTAACATTCATTGCCATGCGGATGACAGTACCGGTGATGCCTATTATACAGGTCGCACAAATATGCCTCACCAACAAGTGCAACAAAACAGACTGCAACTTGTGTCCAAAATCGAGACTTCTTTGGAGCAGGTCTCAGAATGGGGCCAACAGAATTTAGGAAAATTTAACCCCGCAAAGACAAAAGTGTGCGCGTTTACCGCTAAAAAATCCCCATTCATAATAGCGCCAAAGTTTCAGAACACTGCCCTTACAATCTCAAAGAGTATTAGGATACTTGGAGTCGACATCACGAGGGAAGTCCAGTTCCGGAGTCATTTGGAGAGCAAAGCCAAACTGACTTCAAAAAAGCTCAGAGTGCTCAATAGAGCGAAGCAGTACCTTTCTCCAGGTCACCGACTTTTGTTATATAAAACACAAGTACGGCCTTTTATGGAGTATTGCTCGCATCTCTGGGCAGGAACTCCCAAATACCAGCTTGATCCACTTGACTCTATCCAACGTAGGGCTGTTCGTATTATCGATGATCCCAAACTCACAGACGGTATGGAGCCCCTTAGCTTACGGAGAGACGTTGGCTCTCTGTGTGTGTTCTACCGTCTTTATAATGGGGAGTGCTCTGAGGAACTTTTCGAACTGGTGCCAGCGTCTCGTTTCTACCATCGCACCTCCCGCCAAAGGAGTAGAGTCCATCCCCACATCTTAGATGTCTGGCATTGTAAGACCACACGGGCATCTCGTTCGTTCCTTCCTCGAACCTGCAAGATGTGAAATGATCTTCCTCCTGAAGTGTTCCCTCTGCGCTATGACATGGGGTTCTTCAAAAGCGTGTTTACAGGGCTCTCAAAGGCTAAAAGGGAAAATCTGATGTTGCAAATGTCCATGGGCGACGATGACCAACTCCCATCAAGTGACTCGTCGGTTCGTTTGCCTCCTTCTTTACATTAAAAAGAAAATCTTTGCGATTTAAAGCTCTGAGTAGCATTGCAGGTGCTATAAAGAGGCAAGGTGCCCTGAATAAAAAAAAACCTAAATAAAATCAAATAAAAATTACCCAATAATAGCCGAAAAGGCTAGGCCAGCTCAGAAAGCTCAATTTTGTATTCAGCAGAGCTTCAGCGCCAGTTTTCGGCTGGAGCCTGAGAAGTAGATTTTGAACATATCAAAGGCGGTCTCCGTGGTCGAGTCGCTTGCATATCGGTTTTCATGGTGTCGCCATCTCTGAGGTCCCGGGTTCGATTCCTGGCCGGGTCAGTGTAGAAAACTAAGTTTTCTATATTGTCTCGGATCTGGGTGTTCCCGGCATTGTTACCGATGTCCATAACACGAGTGCTTTAGCTACTTACTTTGGGATCAGAACAAGGTATGTGTTGTTGTCTAACATAATATAGTCAATTATTTCGTCAAGTGCGAGTTGTCCATAAAAATGAGTTCATTAAAAAAAGGAAAATTACGTATTATTTTCGCCCTTTATTTCATGGATCTTAATAAATAAGGTGACTCAAAATACTAAAACATTACAAATATCATCTAAGGAGTCGTGTCATATGCTTTTTTAGTTTCATGAACCATCAGACGCAAGGGTGTGTCTCATTTGCTCGAAAATCAAATAAAATAATTTGAATAGATACGGCATTAAATATAATTTTTACTTGGTCTAAATGCAATTCCTAAAACTTAATTGGATATAATTATTGTTTGTTATCCACATTTTATATAAACCCTTTTTTATATACGTATAACAATAATTTATTTATTGTCAATGTAGATTAATTTACGAGTATAACCTTTCATCATTATTAAGTCGCATCATTTTTATTATTTTTAAGTCAGATTTAATTATTAGAAAATATATTTTTATTGAAACGTGACAGTGGATTACGTTAGTGGTACGTTAAGTTAAGTTTGCGCCTGATGGTAAGCTAGACGTCCATAACAGTTACAGTGCCACTCAGAGCTTAAATCGCAAAGATCTGAGGGGCACTGCCACTGCGCCCGACACCCTGAGACATTCGTTGACAAGTCCCATGTGCCTGGAATTTCAGCAAGTCTATGAGAAAGCAGAAACCAGAAGCCAATTTGTTGCGATATATAACTGAGGTTTACAACTTAATATATATAAATGTAAAACTTATCATAGCAATTTAAAAAAAGGCTTTGGGAGACGCGAGTGTCTAAATTAGATATACAAAATAATAGATAAATCATTTATATGGGATCCAAGGCCCCACTTGTTAGTAAATACAGACAATATCGAGTTCTTAGGTTTTCGCGATGTTACACATAGGAAACGGAACTATTTTTCGAGTCCTTTACAAATAGGGTGGTTTGCATTAATATTAGATATATATAGATATTGATTGGTGACTGTACCACCTCAGTCAACCGTTACCATGGGACCTGTAAAGTGCCCGAAACGTTGGTTTGTTTGAAAAAACAAATATACGCGATTTAAATCCGGAAAAATTGTCTCATTTCCAAAATACAGACAATTTTAAGTTACGACTATTGTTAGTAGATACAGAGACATACAGAGATATACAAACCACGAAAATATAGAACCACACATTATTACCCCATCGCGTCACCAGAACCTGGATGTAATGATTAATCATCTGCGCAGCGAGCTTAGACGTAAACGTTTTCAGGATGCTATTAGGACTAGAACGCAGTAGTGACGACGTCGTTTTCCGAATCACTGCAAGAAAGTCATCTACTCCCGCTTTAGCAAACATTGACGATGCGCTACAGTGCCGCGGTAATCCCAACAGCATTCTGAAACCGTTATTATTTCTTAAACTCAAACAATACACCCATTTACGTCTTGTGTAAATTAATTTTCGATTCAAAAACATCCAGACGAGCGTTACCTTGCTTACATACACATTCAAATATTTTTACTATGTGGTTATAGACAGAAATATTATTTTGATTAGCGATGTGCGACTTTGAATGTTACTCGTAGTTATCATTCGAATGGGCAAATCATTCTCCGAAGTCGAATCCAAGCACGATCATTCGATTCGGAACATATGGATACTTGGAACTCCACCAGAACATTCACCATGTCCATATAAAAAAATTTCTCTGTTCCCTGTCACATTTACCGTATCTACTTTAAGTCAAAGAGGGTTAGGCAGAATGCTCTATGGAATCTATTGCTTAGTAATAGTAATGAATGATCATTCGGTTCATTCGAATATAAAAATAAGTAGATTACTAATTTGTCATTCCAATGACAGGATTGGTAATTACTATACTACGTCCAACCACTTATTTAACTTTTGACTGTTCGAATTCGAATCAATTAGGTAGGATTCGCTCTGGACCTTTTGGAGGGAAAAGTGTCGTTTTTATTTTGACTTTCAATTATTTTGTGAAATCTAGTTTAAAGTGGAATAGGATAGTGCTATTGTGCCTTAATCGAAGATTAAAACGCGAAATTATACGAATCTCGAACTAGAATACCCGTATCGGCCCGTTTTAAGGAATCCCGAGTCAATCCAAGTACGCCGCCTCAAATTGCCTATCCTCTTTGTGGCGGCCATATTTACAGAAACATAATTAAACTTCATGTTTAGGCTGATGGCTTTGCCAAAGCCTTAATAAATTTAAAAAAAATCAATTAGGTAGTGATGACTCGATTTTTTATAATAATCGATTTTATTTATGAAGAAGTTGTTTTAGAAATTAATTGTGAATGTGAGCGGGTTCCAAAAAGAAGATATTGTCCGCTTTGACAATTTGTGCGCTCAAGAATTAATAATTAATGTTAATGAGGACTCAAGTGATGATTCCCGTTCGTATGGAGAAGAATCCGACGACTCATTATAATAAAGAATAAGAATTTGTTATAATTATTTATAATTTATTTAATTTCAATATGATTTATTAGACAGGTATCAATATTTATCAACTTGAATAACCTTCGTTACATAATCTGTTGGTTCGATAAATATCGCAGCTAAAGATCGCGTCGCGTCACTAAAATTAAAAAATAAAAGTGTCCAGGAAGTATTGCATTTTTTGTCTATTACATTTTGTATGTCAATAATTAGGGAACTTCGGAGGCATCAGGAGTCAAAAGTATAATAAATGGTTGAACGGAGTATAACGAGTCGCATATCAAAATCATTCGCAATTGTCATCGCTAATTTTGATAGAAATGAAACATTCTTATTATTGAAAAGCATATCAATATAACTGAACTAAAAAGCCCCAATATAGCGTGACAGCCGGTGGCAGTACTGTGACGGTATGGCGCCACCATTTTGGCGCGATACCGCGTCGTCGGCCCGCGGACGCGCCGGCGCCGCTCGCCGTCGCCACGCCAGACGTAAACATGCTACTCTTTACTGATTGATTCGCTTTCTTCCCACTGTACTATTCATTTAGTCTATTGCTTGATAAAGACCATTGTCATTAGGTATCATCTATCATAGTCATAATATATAAACACTCAATGTTGACTGTCATCATTTTATGTGAAAAAAAAACGTGAGACGACGATGGACCTGACCTTCTACTTAGAGGACCTGTGCTCAAGGCTGGGGCGTATAGATTGTTGATGATGATTACGGAATAACAATACTGATACCAATTTATAAATTATTATGTATATATAATATAAAGTGACGGGACGAACAAGTGGTGCATCTGATTGTAAGCTACCTGTCATTTGCAGTGCCACTCAGAGCTTTAAATCGCAAAGATATGTGGGGCACTGACACTTCGCCCGTTACCCTGAGACGTACGTTGACAAGTCCCATGTGCCAGTAATTTCACCAAAACCCTTGTCCTTCAAAACCGCAATGCAGTAATGCTCACGTTACTGCTTGGCGGCAGAAATAGGTAAGGTGGCAGTACTTCCCTGGACGAACCCTCTCACAAGGAGCTTGTTATTGAAAAGGAGATGTGATATGAACTTGTACATAAGTTCTTTATTGCACAAGGAAAAGACATTAAAAACACACGTTACAAAGGACATAAAAAGTGAGCTTATCTCTAGAAGAAACCTCTTCCAGCCAAATTAAATAAGGAGTAATGAGTTGAATAAGACTACGTCGAAATCTATAACGTCATCTAGAAGGTCAGGTGTCGTCGATATGAAGCAATTTTGATATTTGCACTTTCGGTCTTTGACGGATATCAACTCTGGGTATAATTTTTCAAAAGGAGCCTGAATATCTGTTGCCATTAACACATAGATCAGGCTTTCGTTCTTGCTTATCCCGGCTACATACAATATATTGAAGAACATAAGTACTATAAACATTATCAGATGTTTCTAACCTACAAGTTTACTCTTCTAAAATGGTGAAATTTATTTTTAGTGCTCTTAAATTCTTTCTATGTTTAGTATCAAGCCGCGGTGAAGTAAGAAAGTTTCGGGACTAATTATGGTTACAATAAATCTATTGAAATTTAAATGTAAATATAAATATTAATGATGGCTATATAAATGTGACTGATATGTATGTACTCGTGCAACTACATAAACTTTACATACATACACAATATACATTATAATCTAAGCAAATTACATTTACCTGGTCTCACTCAGGGGTTCTACATTTCATGATATCAATCGATAGGACGAACAAGTCGTTCGCCTGGTAGTAAGCGATACGTTAGTTGTAGTATCAGAACTTTAAATCGCAAAGATCTTAGGGGCCACTGCCACTGGGAATTACACACATTTTCCATGGGTTATGCACCTCCTTTGACTTTACTAAAAAAACAACCTCAAAACGTTGTTTATATTGGAATTTCATCTATTTGCTAAGTTTTATAAAAGTCGGTTAATGGAAAGTGCGCGAAACCGGATTCGTCCCCCAGTTTGCCACATTTGGAATATTTTGAAACTGCTGCCCAAGCCCAAAGCCCCTTCCATTGTGAGGGAAGGCCTGTGTACAGCAATGGGACTAAACAAAGACCTATTTTTATTAATATTATATAATGATAATTTTACCACCATGGTATTCTTCTATTCTTTATGAAATTACTCTATTGGCAGATATTTGTTTGTTATAATTAATTATTATTAACACAAAGAAAAATATCTTCAATCTGACAGGACTCGAGCCTTTGTATGCCAAAGTAAAACGTATGTTAGTTAGGAATTCAAGTCATAGGTACATCTATTGACCTCTTGATTGAGACCGGCGTCTCTACCACTTTTTGGAATCTTAATTTTTATAGCAGTAAACATACAATAGTGCACCTTGTATCCAGAGAAGTACTGCCACTTTAACTATTTCTGCCGTCAAGTAGTAAGATGAACTTTACAACGTTCTGGTTTTGAAGTGTGAGAGCGTTTGCTTACTACGTCCGCTTCGTATCGGTTCCGAATTCGACAAATGACGATCCGAAATGACACAGAGATAATTTTATCTCTAAGTGTACAAGCTACATCCAAAGTGGGTCCGAGTTTTCTAGATTTGTTTAGTCTCGGACTTGGAACGAATACGAACCTGTCATCATGGGACTTGTCAACTTACGTGTCAGCGGTAGTGCCCCTCAGATCTTTGCGTCATGGACAGGCGTATCGCTTACCACCAGGTATACCTACGACTTATTCGTTCAGTCACTTGCTAACATGAAAAAAAAATTTAGCCACACAGGTCATACTGGAATTTCCCCTGTAAGACATTATACTGACGAAAGCATGACTCCTCAATGCTACCTCGTAAATCAGAAATGGTCTCGAAGGCCTGCCTTGATACATATTTATGAAATTCATCTACGGGTGTTTCAGCGATTTTTCTCACACTTTTAGATAAATCAATGTTCAATTTGTTTAACATCTTACATTGGTAAAGTCAACAAGGAAATCGTTTTTTAATTATTAGAGGAATGAATGAATGAATGAATTGTTTTGAATGAATGATTGATATAACCTTAAAATAGGGGATAAAAAGGTGGTATAAACATACATAATAAACCAGTCCAAATATTTTACCAATCCTATTAACATGCAAATCTATGGATATCGACATATCGGCAGCTAAACAACTTTATGTTTTTAACCGACTTTAAAAAGGAGGAGGTTCTCAATTCGACTGTATGTTCTTTTTTTTCTTTTCTTTTGTATGTATGTTACGCGATAACTCCGGTATTTGTGAATCGATTTTCATGATTCTTTTTTTGTTGGAAAGGTGTACTTCCATAGTGGTCCCATTTCATTTTGAAGAAAATCATCCACCT
>NW_020654878.1:912986-1011600 GCF_003589595.1 Hyposmocoma kahamanoa | reverse complement strand
TTTGCCTGTCATATATAAAAAAAACAAAAAAAAAAACAAATTCCACGTACTTTTGAGGTCGGTTTTTTTAGTACTCTGTACTGACATTATTTGTCTTTTTGTATTTTCGCTGCGAAAATAAGTTCTTGTGAGAAGAGCAATAAAGAAAATACAATACTGAATACACATTCAAAAATAATAACATTTTCTTTTAGCAATTGTTCTGTCCTTTTGTCTTTGATTACTTCGTCACATTGTTTAAGAAAAGCACCATACATGCTTTGGCGGGAACGGGTATTGCTTGACTTGTATTAATACAACTTCGCGGCCCCTGCAATAGTGTACTATAAGTTTTGTTAAGCTGTTGTCTTGTCTATAAAAGTAAATGATCAATTTTGTTGAGATTTATGCATAAAATATGTAAAAAAGTCCTTAATGGAGTACAAATTTGAATAAATAGAACATTATTATTTATCATTTTTATATCAGAGGGAAAATGCATTTTATATTTTTAGTTGCAGCAGAGGTCCGTGAAACAGTTCGTCCAGGAAAGGCAGTACATTACCAATTTCTGCGTTTCGATTTTGAAGGGTGTTGGTGACATTGAAGGCGCATGGGACTTTTCAACTTATGCCCCAGAGTGACGGGCGAAGTGTCAGCGCTCTTCAGAACTTTGCGATTCAAAGCGCTGAGCGGTACTGCAACGGCTATGGACAGGCGTGTCACTTACCACCAGACTCACAACTTGTTCGCCCCATCACTAGGTATCATAAAAAAAAAATCTTCACACACGTGACTCCAAATTCTTTCTGATAGTAACTTAGTTTGGTCCCACTACTGTTACAAAGTAATCTGTCTCCTTCCATTTATATCGTGAAACTATTACCTATTAACTGTCGTAAGAGCAGCGGCAGCTTCTCAGTTGAGAGATCCATGGTTCAAATACCTTGTGGATGTATTTTTTTTATATTTCTAGTATCAATAGCCCCCTTTACACAGGTACTCTATTGCGCGTGATCGGGAGCTTATAGGATTGGGTGCAGAAAGGCTGCACGCTCAATCGTGCCTGTTTGAATTTTTTTAAGCTAACGTTCTATCGCACGGGTTTGCACGTGTTCATTTTTGTTACAACGGAAAGAGCATACGTGTAAAGGCTATAGCGCAGAAAAGACCGTGTGAAACTGGCACGTGTTGAGTGTACTTCCCTTTTTCTTCCAACGCTTTACACGAGCACTCAATCATAAATAAAATTAACTTTTAAGTTTTTATTGCTTTTACTATCTGACACTTTTTAGGACTGTATTTTGGTAGTCAGTTCAAAGTTACAAGCGTCTTCTCCCCCACGACCCCCACCTCTGCTCCAACATTTTGCATCGGACTGGTATTTACGCGATTCCGATTTCTTTTGTTACCGCACAGAGCTATTTAAATATTTTATTTGTTACAAAAGTTATTGTTTATGATGTCAGTAATATAGTTTTGTGGGGTTGTTTGTTTTTTTTTTTCAAACGAACTTTACACTCCTTAATGGTCACGACTGACTGAGATCGTAAAGTCGTCAACCAGTAATGTTTCATATTAATACAAAGCACCCTATTCTGAATTAGAGGCCATGAGAACCATAGTGGCCTAACTCATTTTTTTACAATAACTAATATACATAATTGAGTTTATGATTTTATCCAGTTCAAATTGATCATTTTGATAGAACCAGAAAGGCCTAAAAGTGATACAACGAATTTTCACTAGATGACAGCATAATCATTGTTATGGTTTTTAGTCTGTGATCTAAATTTGAGGTGCCATACTGGCCTAAGTAAGATAGGCCACTATGGCTTGTCCATTGAATTAGGCCGCTATGGTTGTCATGGCCTCTATTTATTATAGTTACAGTTGACGAGACTATATATAAATAAATAATCTCAGTACAGAGTACTAAAAAAAACAAAAGTCATTTATCCCCTAGTTTGCCACCCTTACAGGTGGAATATTTTCTTTAAATTTAAATGGGAGCACTGCTGAGGTACCCCTTTCCAACAAAAAATGAATCATCAGAATCGGTTCACGAATGCCTGAGTTGTCGTGCAACATACATACAAAAAGAGAAAAAATAATATAGACGAATTGAAAACCTCCTCCTTTTTTTTTGAAGAATTTTGAATCTCTACGTTTAGTTATTAAGATTCACTTTACATTAGTCTTAAGAAAATGAAACCAGGAAGATAAATATTGTTTTCTTTCTGTCTTAGAAAGGCTAAGCCGTTCATTATTAATTTAAATACCTTATTTTTAATGTACCTAAGAACATTCCAGTTTACGCTACATACCATTTGCCAATATTTCATTTTAACTTTTTTTATTTACTTAACGAATATGTTTCGGCATGATGAACCCTGCGTATTGCAAACGGTTCACAGCTTTTCATTAAACGAGACTAAGTAAGAATGTTAAGTTTTAAGAACTTAACATTCTTACACTAGCTTCACAGTATACAAGTATGTATGGAAATGTAATTTATGTTAATAATAATAGTAATATTTTATGCAAAATAGCGACAGACTTAATACGAGGAATAAAAATGAACTGACTTTTCTTGACAGTCGTCTTTACAAAGAATACGCTTCATAATGAGATTCCGGTTGATATTCTAAATTTGCCACTCACGAGATTTATTTATTTATTTATAAAAACACAATGTAAACTTACAGTAACAATTAAAACGCTTTTATGGTAATTTCTTACACTACATACATATTTGATACGCTAAGTTTGCGCCCAGGAAACGTAGTCTCATGTTACTTAATCGTCTAGTCGCTGTCGCTAAGGTCCAGCATGCTGTCATCTTTTACGACAGCATTCCAAGAGTTCCAAGAGTTCGTCCAGGGAAGTACTGCCACCTTACCTATTTCTGGCAGTAATGTCACCATTACTGTGTTCCAGTAAGGGTGCTGGTGAAATTACAGGCACATAGGACTTGACAACTTACCTATGTCTCAGGGTGACAGCCGCAGTGGCAGTGCCCCTCAGGTCATTGCGATTTAAAGCTCTGAGTGGCACTGCAACTGTTATGGACAGGCGTGTAGCTTACCATCAGGCGCACGACTTGCTCGATCCGTCACATGATACTATAAAAAAAACTGCAAAGTAATTTTTAAGGCAAACTTAGCGTATCAAATATGTATGTAGTATTTGAAGTACGCCGCACGGGGGGCGCAAACAATTGATGTCGACGTCGGCCCTTGCAGCCGTACCTGTTTAGCATGAAAAGATCGACCTTGCTCAGTGTTCCAGGATTGTCCACCTTACCTCGCAGGAGAAATACGTAATGGAGTACGGTTCAAACTTTACGTCTTACTTCCAAGGTGTCAAGACCGACCATTCCGTAGACAAATAAGGGAGGAAAGAGCAGCGGATAGTAACCATTCAACAACATTCAACAACAACAATATTCTCTTGTATAAGTATGGAGCGAGTTTGTGTTGTATTTTTTCAATCTGGGGACAGTATTTATCCCCATAAGGATCCCAGATTTCCGCGCAGTATTCCAGCCTATTTCTTACAAAAGCATTGTAAAGTATAAGTGCCACCAAAACCAAAAATTGTTTTTATTAATTTAATTTTTTAATTTTTTAAGCTACTGCTCGTTCACTACGCTGACCTCCCTGAGAAGAACGAGCGTGAAACTCTAGTGATTGCTCTTTTCAAATAAACTTAAATGCTATATTTTGAATCATATTTGTGTGGAATCTAGACTCACATTGTCTTTCCATACATTATCTAACACGTAGTCTACAATTTTGTAATATGACTTTTTAATGAAAATACTTTTAATGTAAGTTTTAAACTTAGGAAATGGTAATCTTAATATATGCTCCGGAATCTTATTGTAAAAACGTATACAGTTCCCCATAAAATAATCGTTTGCCTTAGTTAAACGAAAACGTAGTACCAAGAGTTTGGACTTAGTTCTAAGTTTAATACTATGGATATCTTCTATCTTAACGACATTATGTATTTATAAATTTAATATATTATATATATATATATACATATTTATAACTATTATATTATTATATTTTTATTTAAAAGTGTAATGAAACAAAAACTATATTAAAGGTTTTTTATACACCTTCTGTGTACTTGGATGACAAACATCCGTGGTAGTGACCCATTTAGCTCTTGTAGCTTCTCTCGATATTTGATGTTTGAAATAAATTTTGTGAATGATAAATATGTACAAATGTATATTTACAAAGAGCAACTCCTAGAGTTTCTTGCTCATTCTTCTCAGGGGAATTTGCCTTACGAATGAGCTGTAGAGTTTAATCAATATAACGATTCCAAGCGTAATTTGTTTCATATCATCCTATCATATATAGCCTGACTTCATCCACAGCTGGGCATAGGCCTCCAAATAATTTGTTTACCTGTGAAAAAAACATTATTTGACAAACAGTTTCTGTTGATGATAATGAATAGTCGTGTGGTTTCAAAACAACTGCATCTCGAGTGTGTCGTAGAGAATGACCGAGAGATTACCAATTCCTGTTTTACTTGTACACTCAGACACTGGTTACCTATACAAACTCTATTGTTCTTTTTTAAATTCTATGTTAATGATGTAGGTACAAACTACAAGAAACTATTTTGATCTTTATGTCCTTGAGATGAGTGGTGCTGACCGAATGGTGGCAATAACCAATAGTAGCTCACACCATAGTCCACGACAAACATTGGGTTCCAACACACAAATGAGTTGGAAAACATAGCTCTAACTTCCTTTGTCTTTTTACATTAGTTCATAACATTGGCAATATCGTAATAACGCGCAATGTACCGGCAAATATTTTATTACATTGTTTACCTACTCATTAGTAATGATGTTCAGGCAGGAACAGAGATCTGTTGTGTGTTGCTACCGGGTTGTGCGAAGAGGAGTTTTGTTATTTTTTGGTATAATAACACGTCCGCTCTTTACGCTTTCGATCAGACGACTTTTTATTTAATTAACGTGATCTAAAGAACGTGGCTGCGTATTATGGGCTTCATAAGATGGCTCGAGATCTTCCGAAGGGCAAAGGAGAGGCTATGCTTAGAGTTCCACTGTGAGATCGTATCAGAAATGAGGATCAAAAGAACCAACGTAACCGACATAGCACAAAGAATTGCAAAACTTAATTGACAGTGGGTGAGGCTCATAACTTGTAGAACACATATCTAGTCGATGGGGGCCAAATAGTTCTCACGTGAAGATTGAAGGAAACCACTGGATGCAAACGCAAGACCGGTTGTTGTGTCGATTTTTCCTGCCTCTGTGGCCGAACGGTTACCATGCCGTACTGCCACGCAGAGGTCCCAGGTTCGATTCCCGGGCCGGGAGAAATGTTTGTATGGCTTACATTTGTTTCTCTCGTGAGTTTGGGTGTAATTTGTGGTTTTCTATGTGTGTGTCCATGGCACCCGCGACACAGGGTTTCCCTAGTGCGGGGCTATGTTGAGTGTGTGCGTTATTTATTTATTTTCCGCCTTCCGGCTGAAATGATGACGTAACGTAATGATAATGAAAGGACTATTATGCATTCATCATCACGGACTTCTTGTATGGAGAGGGTTTTAGCCAATTCGGGTTATTCCCATCCAATGTCTTCTCTCATTTTTCACGAATTAGAAATTTCGTGGACGTGCAGGTCTTATCACGTTGTTTTTCTGTCTCGTTGTCTAGATGGATTGGTACTAAATATTCACTAATGCACGTAACTTAGAGATTAAACACACAGCGATGCGCTATTTCGATATTCGACCCCCATTTTAGGTTCTCACCGTTCTAACGTTTATTCCCAGTAGCTCCGTGTACTCAGTTTCATGTATAACAATTGCAACATGTTATAATTATTCCAATTAGTTCCAATCGTCATTCGAATGACAAATTATATAGTAACTTATTAATTTTCGTATTCGAGTGATATTTAACTACAGTGAGTTGAGTCCCTGCAAGCCTGCGAGTTCTACTGCTACTAAATCTGTGACCGCCTACAATGGTTATGTAGCAACCAACATTGGTATTGACCGTGTATCGAAAGCTCATGAGAGATGCATATGGGCTATATTAACTCTTTAGAAAGTAAAATTTGACTTTAGCATCTTTATAAATATTTGAAATTACACTTTTTGTAGAATCTCATTATAATATATTTAAATTCCTGGCAAAGCCACATCGTAGAACGGCGGAAGATGTATTTGCTGAAAATGAAATTTCAAAAGTCTGTAAATTTCCGAATTAAATTATGAATTGTAATAATTGTGTACAATTTATGGAATCAATGTTTAATTACATGTTATTTGCTTTTTTTAACTCAGCCAGTTAGACTTTTAAATTTATTATTATTTTTTATATATTTATTATTTCTTTTTGTTGCTGATGGTACTGTAATTGTACTAGCGTCTACATTAAAATTACGAATATAGAGATTCAAAATGCATTCTTGTAAATCCTTTATAAGCTGTGTGTCTTATAGAAATAAATGAATCTTAATTTGCTTCTTGTACTTGATATAAGAACAATGTCCACTCACATTTTGGCTCATGAGTACGATCATCAGAAGAAATATAGTTGCACGTTTTTGTTGCTCCCCGCAAATATCAAGGGTAAAGATTGAAGACCAAGCTATTTAGCAATTGAACAAAAACTAGACAAGAACACGTGATCTCACAAACAGAACGTTGGCAACGGGTGACCGTCCGGCGCCGGCGTCGGCGCGACCCCGCGCCGCCGCCTCGCCGCCGCCCCGTCGCCCCGTCGTCCCGTCGCCCTGCCGCCGCCGCGACGCGCCTCGCCGCCGGCAAGATGGGGTAGATGGTGACGTAGAAAGATAGGGTGTTTTAATACTTTGTTATTAGAGTTGTAAATGCCATTGTGCTCGTATTATCACCTCATTAGTAAGCATTTGAAAAGAAATTAGGATGGTTGTTCACCTTAAGCACCGGCTTTAGCAAAATCTTGTTAATTTGCTGTCGATGGAACGTTGTATGCGAGTCCTCGAATCACCAAGAAAGATTCTTTTATTTATGTTACTTATAGAAACAATAAATATTCTAGAGCTTATTGTAAAGAATAAACATAACTGTTTATCATTTCTCTTTGAAAACGCAAGAGTATTTCACGAGTTCACGTGTCAACAACAACACAATGTCCAATGTTCTCTCGCGAAGTCCCATTCGTTACGTACTATAAAGCTCATATTCCGGGACATGACGTTTGCAACTCTAGCATCCCCACGGAGCTTCATTCACAGTTTCGGAGACTGCGCATAAAGTGGCAAGATTCACGCTTTTCGCGCCATTTCCACGCGAGCCACCGTCCGGGCCGCACGTGGCCGGGAAATCTGGGATGGAAACTTTGAAA
Organism: Hyposmocoma kahamanoa; assembly: GCF_003589595.1. Lineage (NCBI taxonomy): Eukaryota > Metazoa > Arthropoda > Insecta > Lepidoptera > Cosmopterigidae > Hyposmocoma > Hyposmocoma kahamanoa. Next base: position 1,004,219 of record NW_020654878.1, on the reverse strand, counting down.
CACGATCGCAAAAACACAAGCGGCTTAAAAAACTGGGAGAAACGCAAGGAAATATTTTCAAAATTTTTAAACTACCGAACGAAACATTTCATTTAATAGAACTTTTGTAAGTTTAAAAAGTTAATGACAATTATGAAATTCCACGGTTTACGAACTATTGACAATAATGAATTGAGCTGTTTATACTCTATAATCGTGAAGTTTTACTGATGGTATATTTTGGATAAATATTTTAATGAGGTAAGTGCGTATATATCATAAGATTGAAGCAACTACGAGGGACGGCTAAAAAGTAACTACTACCTGATTATGAAATAAAAGATAGCTACGGCTGCTTTTCTTCAATACTATATACCTGTAATTGAATGCACTTACTGTATTTGTTATAAGAGGACATTAGTCGGTTTGTTTTGGTCGATTTTTCTTTTTCTTTCAACATGTCCTTGCAAAACAAAAGAGTGTTGCTTATTTTGAAAAAAGAATTATCAGCGAACACGTCACAATAGTGGCTAGTATTCTTTTTAAATTGGAATTAGTCAAAGGTGATTACTTTTCAGCCGCACGCACCTCGTATCTGCGAGTATAAATCGGAAGTTACTTTACTGCGGTATCTATTACGTAAATAATAAATAATTTAGTCATAATTTGTAGTTACAATTCAATCTGTATCAATTAAATCAATGGATGAAATTGAGATGTTATTTTAAAAGTCACTCGCTTTGTGTAATAAGCTATGATCAGATTGAACGAGTTGATTTACCTAAAGTACGAACGTTTTCTTAGTACGGACATACTCATTTCATCATCAATCATTCTCTAAACATTCCAAAATGTTTATTTTATAAATGGATACGTATTGAAATATTATTTTTTGAGACAATAATTTGTTGCTAATACTTAATTGGAAATGATTTGTTGCCAATGTATACTCAGATTTGAATAAATAATATGCATACCTATACAAATATAATCAGTTCTGAGAAGTCCCGGAACTAGCAGAAGGGAATGTCTATGTTATTTTCTAGTTTAACTAAACTCCCTCAATTCCTATCACTGGTAATAAGGTCGCAAAATGGCTAATTTTCATGAAAGTGCTATGAACAAAAATTACTCGGTAACTTTTTTATATATGATTTTTACGTCTTTCATGTAAAATCACTCTCGCCGTGTGTCCTCTGGAAAAAAATGCTTTATCACGTGCTACAAGAATATTCAAGCAATGATATATTATAACCTAGTCTGGGGATGATTAAACGTTTGTTTTTAAAAATAAATGTACGCGATTTAGCTCTGAAATAATAGTTGCGTTTTCTAAATGAGTATATTTATTTTACAAGTAAGCAAATTGCACTTGAAAAGAACGAGTACGAAACTCTAGCGATTACTATTTGTAAATATACATTTGTCAATTACAATAATTATTTAAAAATATCATAGCTAGACCGAAAAAGCTAAATAAATCAATTCCTCACGACGGACGACGACGTACCATTCTGCCGCCGTTAGTTGAAAGGGCGCATGTGACACTTAAAAAAAAAGAATGGAATAGACGTTTATTGCAACGCCACAACACAGATACAAAAAAATATATAGATAACAATAAAAAATAAAAAGAATTAATTAACAAAAAAAATTACAAGAAACAAAAAAGAAACAACATATAATAGAACAAAAAAATACCTAAATAAATAACTGCCTCAGTGGCCAAACGGTTACCATGCCGGACTGCCATGCAGAGGTCCTGGGTTCGATTCCCGGGCCGAGAGAAATATTTGTGTGGCCTACATTTATTTCTCTCGTGAGCTTGGGTGTAATTTGTGGTTGTCTATGTGTGTCCATGGCACCCGCAACACAGGGTTTCCCTAGTGTGGGGCTAAAAAAAAATAAAATGAATGTTGTACCGTTATTTGTGCGGTTGTGGCGTACGCAAAAGAACTTCATTCAGCTTATGCCTGAGCTGAAATGAGTGACGGACATGAGTGTCGCAATATAAAAAAAACTAAAATGAACTGCATAAATATTTGTGTATGCGGTTCTTTGTACACGGTGTTACTGCTCAAAATGAGTTACGTGTACTACCGTGACCAGAAAAAAAAGACGAATCTGCCAGTAAGTATTTACATATTTTTCCTAAGTGGATTAAATATAAAGGTACCGTAAGAGAAAAGGGTGTAAGTACTAACATTTTTATGTAAATACACAAATTGGTAAAATGGCATAATTGCATATGCGTCATTTCGTTTTAACTACACATTTCAATCACTTAACTAAATGAAAAGACCCAAGTCACATTTAACTTTCTAAATCTTGCTCAGTTAAAGTTCTACATGTATGTATTTACTGAAAATTTTAATTTCCCAGAAGACGGTTACACAATGCTCACTTAAATTTAAAATAAGTGGAAATGTTACCTTTAATTAAAGTAATAAAAATCTTGAATATGTCAAGCTACGACATTGAAAAGACATTGTAACCACGTACTGATCTCTCATCTCATTATTACACTAACGTTAACAATAGTGTTGTAATTATGCTGAATTTAAAAGGAATAATTGGTCACTCTTACATTTTTTTACTAAGTTGAAAAGGAAAAAGGGTAATAATTAAATAATGAAGCATAAATAATAAAATATTTTAATTTCACATTTTGCGTATAATATAAGTTTATCTTACTGCGTTTAGCTACTGCTAAACACTTACTAGTGTTTACGTTTTTCGTTTGGAAACAGCAGATATTTTATTATTTGATTTTGAACGTCCCTTGAACATATTTTCTCGGTTATGAGTTTTTATCACAAACGCCATTTCAACTAGCTGCGGCATTACTGCCGTGATCAGTAACAAAGGCCGATCTGTCACTACTTTTTATATTTCCTTGGTGGATAAGGTATGATCATATAGTTACCGCAAGAGACAAGTAGATATTTTTTTTAAATTTGATTTCTTTCAACATTATTTTCTCGGCTTTGAAATTTTGTCGCATTTGCATTTGCAATATTCGACGAGTGGTAAATTTTAACCCCGATGGCAAGCAATATAGTGTATGCCATCTATACGATAAGAAGAAGAACTCCCTAGGATTTTTGTCATCCAAATACGCAAAAGCTGAATGGTGCAAAGGAAGTGTTACAACGGAAACAGATGTCAAAAGTAAACCTTAGTAAAAACGGAAACGGAAGTGGAAGTATAAATACCATGAAAAACTCAACAAATTAGTCCCCAACGGGGCTTGTTTTCGGTTTCATAATTTGAGTGCAATTAGGTAATACATAATGAATAAGAAAAAAATACTATAAATGGTCAGAAATTAAATTATTGTTTCTCAAAATATTTAGTTAATGCACTTTTTCATTCGAATGAACCAATTTTAAAAACATTTATGCCACTCCTCCGTGACAATCTCTGAAATATATTTTTCATACTCTTCGACAGCCTCTTCGGGTGATGAAAATGTTCAACGCGTAACTGGTCTTCATTTTTGGAAATAAATTAAAGTCACAAGGTGCCAGGTCGGGACTGTACGTGGGATGGCTCATAAGGTCAATATTATCCACCTGCAAAAATTCATTTGTCTGTCTGGCCGTGTGAGAACCGGCATTATCGTGGTGCAAGATATGGCGTTTACGGTTATTTTTACGGAGTTTGTCAATAACTTCCGGCAAACAAACGACCAGTGTACCAATCACTATTCACGGTGCAACGATTCCCCAAAGCAACAGTAGCCAAGTGTCCAGTTTTATTTAAAAAAGAATATACGCTCGATTACTGCTTTTTCTTGGGATTGTAACTATAAATCCATGTTTCATGTCACCTGTTACTATGTCCCACACCAAATTAAGCAATGGTAAGCATGGCATTGCACCAAGTGACGCGATCCGTTTTTTGAGCCTCAGTCAAATTGTGTGGGATCCACCGAGAGCACAGGTATTTCACACCCAAATGTTTGTGTAGTATTGATTGTATTTGACTCATGCTTACGCCTAAATATGCCCAAATCTCATGGTATATCACATGCCTGTCTGTTTTGATCATACGGCGTACAGCATCGATGTTTTTGTTGTTCACAGCAGTGGACGGGCGACCATCACGAAATTTGTCACTGAGACTCACACGACCGCGTTTGAATTCTGCAAACCAGCTATAAATAGTCGTCTTGCATGGTGCTTCATCGCCAAAAGCAGTTTGAAGCCGAGAGAAGCTCCGCTGAACTGTTAAATTACACTTAAAGTCGTAGAAAATCATACTATGAAAATTTTCACGAGTTAAATCCATGGTGATGTAGACAACCAATTTCTAAAATGACGCCACAATGTAAAACCAAGTGACAGTCAGATGAAACAAACTGTATTCTACAGCCAAAGAGTTCCATTTTCAAATGTTGTAATTATTTTTTTAAATATTGTTAATGTAAGTGGCCAGTTCTGGAAACTTATAATACGCCCTATGTACATAACACAAAATCACTAAAAAATGCGTGCTTTACTGCCAAGTAATCTGCATCAGTGCTTGATCCGTCGCAAATGTTGTAAACTTCCGATTGAATGTCGTGGAAGCAGAAACGGAAACGCGTGCGGAACTTCCGCAGTTGCAGATGCAGAAGCAGGGTCTGTCGCACCACTGGTACTAACATCTAGTATACAGTTTTTGCTACATAATAGTTTTAATCTCGTAAATAGCAAAATTTAGAATCTTCTTGTAGATGTGTACATTACCCTTTAATGAATTTGTAACTTCGTGAAGACAAGTGTCAAGAACTAGTAATTTTATTTTATTTACAGTCAGAAAATAGGCGTTAAGCTGCTTAACTATATTCTCGGCACACTACAGAATAAAAGCATGCCTTTTATATCTCCACCAGTTCTCATTGTTACGTATCTATACAGGTTTATAAATTTCCGACAATATATCAGCTGCTAATTGTACTATTCTACGTACACATTCCACGTACTATAGTACGCCGCCGTACAGTATTAGTTTATTTATAGCGGATAGCTCTGGGAAGCTTATGGAACAACATTATTAAACAAGTTATAGGTGCTCTATTAAGTTGTTTCTTCGATAAATGAGAATTAAGAAATATTTAATTTAAAATACTAGAAAAATATAAAAATAGTTATTTACGTGCCAAAAAATCGAACGTTTTGATAGAAGTTTTTTACTTGCTTTTTGGTGTCTTTTGCAAAAAGTTGCTAATATTTATTGTGGCAGTGGCATTTTATAGATTCGCTACTTGTTTCATCCAAAAATAAAGTTTCTTTATGACAAATCACAGATTGATGTCGTAGACGTTAGTGTCGTGTGACAAGAGGACAATAAATTTGTACCCTTATTATTTTAAAATCACATGATATTAATACGAATAATATTAAGTGACGGGACTAACAGATCGCGCGCTTGACTGTAAACTACACGCCTGTCTATAAGAGTTGCAGTGCCACTTAGAATTTTAAATCGCAATGATATGAGGGGCAGCGGTCACCTGTCACCCTGAGACATAACTTCACAAGTCCCATGGGCCTGGAATTTCACCACCTGAAGGCTGCGTTCCCACTTTGACGTGATGACATATAATCGTGCAGTTCAAAGTGTCGTGGTTTGTATATTTTAAAGGGGTTGTTAACATATAGCACAACACGATTAAATGTCGTTCATGACTTTTTTGGAGTTATGACAACAGACTGTCAAGACTATGGGAAGTGCAGAACGACTATAAATAAAACGGCATAATAAAAATGTGACGACCACAGATAGTGACGACAGATAATCGCAGCTACCATTGTTGTCACGTTTTATTTATCTTTGTCTCATCAAAAATTGCGTTTAAGTTTATTGTAAGGGTGCAGGTGAAATTACAGGCACATGGGACTTGTCAACTTATGTCTCAGGGTGACGGGCGCAGTGGCAGTGCCCATAATATCTTTGCGACTTAAAGCTCTGAGTGGCACTACAACTGTTATGGATAGGCGTGTTGATTACCATCAGATGCACGACTTGTTCGACCCGTCACTTGCAAACAAATATGAGCGTACGTTTAAAATAAACGTGTAAATAATGTAACGTAATAGTAATTGCGTCATTCGAACTTTTCGAAACATTACATATATTTATAATTTAAAAGTATAACTTACGTAGAGTCATAATCCATATATCACATTGACCACTACTACTACGATACTACCGTCCCTTACAAATAATTTTGTCAAAAAATTTTCAAAGAATGTCGAGTAAAGTTGATTCTTATTCACTAGGGATGAGAATTTTGAGATCTACTGTAGGTACATTATATTATTGATATAGTTGTGACAATGGTGACCTGAAGATGCACACTAGTAGGTAATTGTGACACTTCATAGTTATAATTTCGCACTCTATGTGTTATAAGGCCACATCCCGCAAAATGAAAACATTTTGGAAGGGAAATTTAAAGATTTTACAAAACTAATTAGTCAATAATATTTTGTTGCTTAGGCGCTTTAGAACCAAGTCCACATGTGGCTTTATGGGCAAGGGTACGAATTATTGTCATATTATAACACCTATTTAAATTTTAAAAGTGACTCATGGACACGTGCAAGATTATTAACATCTCGAAGCAGTAAGAACTAAAACTTGTGTCTTGTTTTATTTATGCAAATTTAGATTATGACTCTACATAAGTTATATTTTTAAATTTTAAACTAAATTAAATATAATATAGTTAAAATATTATTACTTTATATTATTTAAACGTACGTTCATTTAACTAGGCCAAAGGGAAAATTGTAACACCGCGATGGAGGAAATAATTTAAAATGGGGTAACGCCATCTAGCGTTATAACCGAAATAATATCTCGATGATATTCCGTATTTAAACACTTTTGTTAGTTGAAGTACTTTTTCTTTTTAAATAAATTAGGATTATAATAATAATTTATAATTGAAATACAATTATTTACTTTTGATACTTTCAAAGTTCGTTGTTCAACGTCGCGTTCGTATCCCTTGCCAAGCGTGCAAAAGGCAATCATCGTTTGCTTTCAGATTCTCATGAAAAATACTCCTTTCGTTGTAGATCATACTAAACTAACGGACATCGAGGCTGTAGGTGATAATGGTGATTCTTCGACCTTGGGAGAACATTTTCTTCTGACTTTCAAAACTTAGCAAAAGTTATCAACGAGAAGTTTTGAAACAAAGTAAGATGCAAGATTCCGCCGCTATCGGCAGCGCCGCGTAATTTATTTACTTGATGTGTCTTTTAACCGAGCATTCCGACCGACGAACTGGCAAAGAACATGCACGCGCGTACTGGACATTGAGTACATTATACCTACAATGTGACCGGTACTGGTACGTAGTTTCACTAACAAGGACGACATTATTAACATGAATCAGCAAATAAAAATTTAAAAAGCGCTGTACTTGCTGACCAGCAAGTATCGGCTGTTGCTGTAGGACCCTCAAAATCAAATTATCATGAAAGCTAATAAGGATTTGATGATGCAAGTATTGGGTTAAGGACTATGTTGGGCGTTTGCATGTCAGTGTATACTAGTGTGTGTAGAGGGAACTTCGAGCAACAACAACTAGGAGTTTTAATGATGTTTAGTTGTAAAGGGAGTAAGGGAGAGTTTTACTCTAAAAATGAATGAATAAATGAAATCAAATTACAGTGACATCATAGAGCAGCAACATTAGGTAATTATAGAAAAATAGTAAGTTAATGTGTAATGTGTGCAACAGGCGGCCCAATTTCTTCCAGGCAACCTTAGGATAAAAATGTAGGATATGTAAAAAATTAAGTACATGGATATGTGGCATATCGCAGACCCATCTTTCTAGTTGGGAATAAAACCGATACGAGTGACCGTCGTCAAGCCTCTCTGAGGCAGTTCTGTATTAACTATTGTTTTGGGCATTTGTGGGGGGTCTGTAATGGGCTGTAGCGCGGTGGCGCCGTACTCACACATGCGCGCACACCTGACGCCGGCGGTGGCGCCAGCCGCCGAGCCCCCCGCCGACCGTCCTACCCGCCGCGGTGTAGCCCACCTAATTTCTTTGCCAGTTTTTGGGGAAACGTCCTATTCAATTCTTTATACAGTATATTTATTTGTCAGCTTAAAAACTGATTGCGCCTAGTCACATTTTACGCGTAAGAAGATGAGAAGAATACTTATTTTATGTTACTAGGGAATAATCGACTCTTTATACTTACTTAGTCTGGTTTTTGGGTTTGATTGCCATTTAGCCACAGAATCTTGTTATTAGTTTGGCTTTCAGCGTGATCAAGATTTCAACTTTTAATTAGGTATCCCGTAACTTAATCTGAAAACATTACAATCCGAGACGGGAACAGGTTCATGAGGAGTGGCACCCAGGCGGGCACGATGCATGCAGCGGGCGGTTGGCAGGAGGTGGGGAGGGCGCGGCGGCGGGCGTCAGCCGTCAGTCGAGTGGAGGCACGCGGCCAGTGATGTGCGTGAACGCGCGAGCGAATGTCGCGTGGGTCGAGCGGGCGCAGGGCTCGTGACGCCGGTGGCGGCCGCGGCATGTGATGTTCAAGAGACACGCGCTGCGGCGGCGGCTGGCGGCCGCGGGCGCCGCCGCCGTCTCCGATGAACAGGTGCGGCGCCTGGCACGGGCCTTGGATGCGGGCGCCGCCAGCACCGAGTGCGTGCCGGGCCCCGGCGGCGCCCAGCTCCGGCTAGCCGCTAGTCGCGCCTTCCGGTTCCCCGACCTCCGTGAGCTGGGAGAGCTGCGAAGGCTTCCACTGTGCACCGACCAGCACTGTTGCAACCCTTACCACTGGAGCCGCCTCTGCAAACCCGGTACGTCTCGGCCGATGACCCGCGCAACAAGTGCACGTAAACACTCGAATCTCGCCACCGCCTTGTGCTTCGAGCGGAATGCGTCAAATGCATTTACGGGTTTAGTGAATGGTTGTTAGTGCTTTGATGGAAGAAGTCTATGTTATTACTGTAATCCTGCATACCGTAGTAGTCCATGGCTGCATCGATTTTGTTGCCATTTTCTACATTGAGAATGTGTTGATTGTAATATTACCAATATCAATCAAAATTACAAAGAATTAAATACTCATTCGAGGTTGTTGTAATGTGTGTGATTTCCAATCAGGTTGAAACTCTGCTTCTCTTTTCTCTCTTGAAACTCATCGGAACCCCATTGAGTATTCAATTAAAATATCTTACGTTGTGTGGTGAAGATTAAGTTCTAGATCGGTTGTGTGTACGAGCCCTCGGTCACATTACCCCCTGCGCGGGTAACTTGGGCACTATGTATCATGTTATCAGTGCAATGGTTATCAGGCTTGTTATCGCTACCGTGGGTTCGTCTATCAGTATTACGCGTCGTGACATCATCGTCTCGTGCGCACTCCGCTCCACATCCCAACAAACATATTCCCGTATACACTCTCTTATTAGTAAGTACTCCTCAAACAAGTTTTCATCTGAACGTCCATAGCTTTCGGTCCTTATAGCATATTGTAAACATCTTCGTTCGTTAGTCTATTTTTAGAGGCTGACATCAGCCGTCGTATAGTTTCTTTGGTTTGTTTTATCAAAAACATAAAGGTCACTCCTTTATAGACCTTAGCGATGGTTATCATTAAATTGATACTACCAATTTTCTGAAAATTGTCCGTGATTTCTTATTTTCATTCCTTAACACATCGTTACAGAGTTTAAATTTAGTCGTTCTGACGAACAGATTGCAAGATACAGAACTAACGACATAAATGAAAGTTTTAATTATGTCAACGACATTACAACGTCGGCGTAAGCAAAGTAAGCACCTATCACCTAATCTGCGACTGAGGGTCATGCGTTCGCGATAAGTAGACAAGGTCACGGCGCTGGCGCCGGCGTGCCGCGACGCCCGGCGCGCGCGCCGCCCGTTAACTTTTTAATTCGTCAGGCGATGGCGCTACCGCCCGGCAGCCTTTGTACTCACCAGCCGCCTCCTTGGCGCTTCCTTCTTGTCATTATGACCTCTTTGGCACTGTATCTTATTAAGTTTCATCAATATTCCTAGCAATCTTTTTCCTCAATCTATATTCTAGGAATGGAACAGTTTCTTTTTAACTTTCTCTTGTTAAATGACGTAAATTGTCGCTCTTCAATTGGCTCATGTATGTGTAGAATATTTTCTCTCCTTGATAGGTAATCGGATACCAAAGGATCAACTTGTAACTAATTGTAAAGCACTTAAGTGTTCTATACTTATTCACTCATGCTGGAGTGTTACTATATTTAGATAAAAGTGAAGTGGTTCTCAGATTCTCCAAAGTTATATACTTTAAAGAACTTAAGTTTGACTACATTTCCATACCTCAATTTCCCGTTTCCTAAGTTACAAGTCAAGAGTAAAGATAAAATGATCGAGCCGTTAAATTTGATGATTCCGAACTAATGAGTGGCCATGACATCGACTCACGCGCAGAACACATCGCCCACAAGTCGCCGCCTACACCATCGGCTCTCATACTTTGGAGCTGAGACGTAGGCGTGTCGACAATGCCTGTTAGCATATTAATTAAGAGGAAAGGCTAGAAAAAATATGAATATTAATACTTCCTAATGTGGGTAGGGTCTGAGGGCCTCTTGCGGGTACTACGTGGTCACTGAACTCCGTTTAGATTACTCAATAGGCATATTGCATTTGTCCCTTTAAGCTTTTAAATTTAATCCATTAGCATTGTCCGAATTGATTTCTTCAAACCATTTCTCATTTTCCCGATTCTGTGAGTTTATAATCGTGCAAATTCCTCTAGATCTTCGGCACTACAGTCGCTTTCGTCGCATTCCCTTATATGGACAGTACACTGATCAATATAGATTGCTATATAGTTCAAATCGATAGTGCTAGATCCTGTTATGTTTCAGAGAGTGATCTTGCTTTCACTTTCCTATCGTAAATTTGTTTGTGCCGATGCTTGTTTAGGTTAATTTTAGTACTTCGTCTTCGTGTACTTAATAATTGTAGCTCGTGTTACGTTTGATAATTCTTCAAAGCCTTCAAAAGTCACTAACATCCGTTCTCCTGTCTCGCAGTTTCTGCTATAAACATCAGTAATTTGCAAGATACGTATATCTAAGATAAACTTTTTGACGTATAATTCTAATTTACAACGTTTTTATTTTGCCGCCGCCGCCATAGCCCAATTAGTGCTACGACGAGATTAATTTTCGTCAAGTCGGAAATTGCCCTATTGAATTCCGAGACACCTGGCCTCGCCTCGAAATATCCTCCGTCAGACCTCACCTGCGCAAGCAACGAGTTTGGAATACCGTACGTCGATGATACAACGATATCGATCGATGTGTTCTTTTTTCTCGGTATGTTTTTTACATCATCACACTATAAAGTTTTCTTTGTTTTTACATGGTCTTAAAAGATCTCTGATTGTTTTACCGTTCCTTGAATTCAATATCTTAAATTTATATCTTTTTGTCAGTAGCTCTAATATTTTAATTATGCAATTTAATCATAATTTATAGTATATATAGAAATCAAAAACGTCGATCAGACAAAACCCTTGAGGAAACTCACCTGCGGTGCGCAGGCGACTTTTTGCGGCGGCGGCGTCGGCTGGCGGCTCGTCGCCGCGTTTTTGTCAACTTTCGCGGCTGGTTCCCACAGTGGCAGACTAAATATAGTGCCCCGCGCATTCGGCATTCTTTTGATTTGTCTGCAAATTTATTTGCATTTTTTTTCCGACTTTTAAAACAATTATGTCTATAGACTGCAATTTTTGTTGATTCACCTCTACTTCAATGTCCTATGTCATTCCTACTTCGTTAACTTAAACTTTTGCGTAAATTGTAATTGGAATAGTCCAAAAGTCTGTAGCTCTCGTAACTCGTATTTATCGACAACTTGAACAGTTTTAAGTGTCTTTTTAAGACCTTTTGGTTCAAGCTGTAAGTTATATTCGATCAACTTAACAACATACGTAGTTCACATTATGTTGTACATTTACAGGTGCAATATAAAGCGTATCAATTTCAATTTTACGATTGCACTGTGAGCATCAACAGCTGTTCTCTGCACCTGCTTTATTTCATTTACGTTCACTATTTATTTGCTCTAAGTAATATAATACAATATGCTTTATTTCTCTCAATAAGGTATAGTTACAGTGTATAAATACATTACTAAAAAATAAAAATAATAATAAATGCGTTATGTTTTTGAATTTTAAAATTAAAAGGAATGGAAGGAAGTTTTGTTGATCAGCAGTAATTGCCTCGGAATTGTAAACGAGTCTTAAAAACAATTGTCCGCTGTTCGTTTTGGGGTCGAGGAATCCAGAAATAATTTACGCACATCAATCTTTGGAGCGTAGTGCGTGTCGCGGGTGTGTGTGTGATTTGGCGCCAATCGCGGCGCGCCGGCGGCCTCTATTAGTGAATGTTTTTATATTTCGTCCGTCGCACCCCCTGCCAGCGGAGTGGGAGGCAGGGGATCCTTATCTTATCGTGCGCAGGCGTCGACGCGACGCCGCCGACACACAGCCGCAAGCTTCGCACCATTAACGTCATCCAAATTTGTACCGTTGTCATCACGTAGCGCTGCCAGTATCTGTACAGTCATTAAGACCCCCACATTAGAACACACCGGGCCCACATCCGCCACAGCCGAGATTATCTCCAAAGACCATTTACAAGTAATTCTGAGCCCACACGCCATTTCACTGCCATTACATGTCCAAAATTTAATGATGTCGTCTAGATATAGTCATATAAGAATCCATCTGTTGATGTGAGCGTCTCGGAGGCGGCATGGCCGATATTTATTTAGCCATAATTGCTTGTCGGCTGGCTGGCGCCGGCGCCATGTCGCGTCAGGCGCGGGGGCGGCGGGCGGAGCGGCGAGGGGGGTGCGCGGACGCAGGCGGCTGCTGGGCAGGTACGCGATACGCCGCGGCACTGCGTAAACTCAACTCGATTTTCGTGATCACTTTTTTGTCCAGTCTGGTCATGGTTTTGGGCTCCTTTGTTGGATTTGTGAATGGTCTTGTTATTGTGGACGAACAATAGCTTTATGGAAGAACTCGTTTATTGCTACGATTTCTTGTAGACAACATATTTTTTAGTCGGCAAACGGTAGCCGACGATGTTGAGAAATAAAATTTGCATTTTTAATTTTAAGATGAATCACGTTAGAGATATTTTATAGTTTACTTTCTCGGTGGTCCTTTCTAATTCGGTTTGATTGTCATCGTGTTCATTTCTTAAAATCTAGGCATTAATTTCCTTTCTGCGTTAAGTCTCTTAGAAGACCCCTATCAGGACAAGGTGTCCACCAACTGGCGGCACCTGTGCCCAAACCGGTCCCTCCCGTCTCTGGCTCTTGCGAAACTGGTTATTCCGATGTTATTGCACGTTTTGCCATAACATCATAATGTTATGCCTTTGGTTCATTTCTCTACCTTTTTTTTTCTTTATATTTTAGCTCTAAATATTTTCTTTGCAAGGGTTTACTTTATCTACTTAATTTGTAGAAAATTTGGCAGCTTTTATGTTTATCGTCATCCTACCTTTTTATCATCCTTTTTTTGTTCCTGATCACTTATTTGTAAAATTTTGAATCGTTCTCCATTTACTTTTAGGTTACTATTAAAATCATAGAGTTAAGGTCCTTTTGGGCCTTCCTTATCCTGTTTTATTATCTATTACAATAAATCCTTCCGAGCCTTCTCTATTCTTATTTCGCTAAGGCTTGGCTACACATTTTATCCCTGCACAGGGGTAGGCACTTACTACGTTTCTAACAAACCTCTGTCGGCACTTTCACTCGTGATCTCTTATAGTATGGCTGTTTATTATTGGTACTTTTAACCTGTCTTTTTAAAAGACATCCCCAATGTAATCGAGATATGTACGTCAAGGTCTCTTATCCCCATATCTCCATCCACGAAATAAACATTTCAATCGTCCTTTCCACGTGATTAAACCAATTTTCCATCCTGGTCACGACATAATCTTTCTAAAGACAAAAAAGTGAGAAATAAAGGAAAAGATGTCCAAGAATGTTAAATTCCAGACCAGTCTGATGGTCTGAGTCATGTATTCGTCACGAACATTTCGCTATCAACTGAGGCTCTCTAGGGTTCACTGGAATTCGTGCCAAACGGAGACACACCTTTTCTTGTAAAATGTTGTTATGGAAAAAAAATGTTACAAATAGATCGTAAATGGTTTCTGTTTTGACATTTATAACAAACGTATGGTATTTCTAACGGTTTTGATTAGTTAGATATAATTTGCTGCATTGTATAAATCGATCTCAAAAGTGTGTATCCGTTTTAGCTGTTTTATTTTTTTTAGAATTACATCTACGTGCCAAGTTTGTCAATGGAATGTGGGTGAAATTCATTATTGAAATTCATCACCTAATTTGCTACCCTTAGAGGTGGAATATTTTCTTCGAACGGGACCGCTACTGGCATAACCTCTTTCAAAGAAAAAAGAAGCGTCGGAATCGTTTCTCAATAGCCGGAAGTAATCGCGTATTATATACATAAAAGAAAGAACAGGCGATTTGAGAATCTCCTGTAACAAAATAAGTACAGTTTCAATGTGTCCGGCCAAACATTATGCATACAAACTTAATGGAGGTATATTACATTTACGCACATGCACTTCATCAGACTGAAGTATGTACACAAATTTAACATGTTTTTTAACAATATAACATTTTTTAAAAAACATGTTAAATTTATCAAGTCAAGTTTAGTTAAATATAAGTTGTTTTCGTCACAATCATTGACTTACAATTATATGGACGTCGGGTCCGCGCTAAAAAGTGTCCGAACTTATAGGGCGTTAAAATCGTATACAGAGCGTCATTCACGCTCTAGTCTTCGTTTGTTCGACTGACAGCGAAGCAAGCAAAATTAGACAGTACTACGATGACATTACAATTTAAATTCAACGTTTTAGCTTTTTCATATTCCTTGACATGTCACTACGTTTAAATAGGTTGACTTGGGACATTTTTCTTGTGGTTTTTGTATTAGACCCGTCGTCCATTTATTTGTAAGTCAATGGTCACAATATTGAATTTTACCCGTCGAATTTGATGTCTTCAATCAGAATGACTCCATCAATCGCTCTTTCTTGTTTTACGATCCGCATTGAAGGTGAATTCTCCAAATTATGAAATATGTGGAGATTCCGAGGATGTACATCATTTGTGAGTGCGTTCGGACGGAACCTATCAGGGTGCGGTTATTTGTACAGGTTGTTTTCCGTACATTTAATGTTGGGTAGTTTCAGTCCGTTTAGTCTGAGCCAACAAGTATGTAGTTAGGTAGTATTTTGATTTATATGTTGGGATTCTATTATCAAAAGAAATTGAATGATCTTGGAATTTGGACTTATTTATATTTCGTTGAAGATATTCTTGACTATATAAAAATTAATGTTGCTAGTTTATTATACCTCGCTAATGAGCGTTAATTAATAGTTCAGAGGCGCCGATATTAAAAATATTAACTATTAAATCCATGTCGACCATTTTAATGAAGCCAATGACATAAGACGTAATTAATTTTAGAAACATTCTTACGTGTTAGAAAATAATACTAGAATAATCATAATCTTTGACATGTTTTGTGCGTGACTTATATTTTTTTGTCAAATTTTCTATGATTCCAAATAGCGAGAATTTCAATCGAGTCACCGTTTAAATTATCATAGTTTACTTCGTTGTGATCGAGCGCTTCCGCAATCAATTAGTTGATTCTTTCTTTCAGTCTTTATTTATCAATCGAGATGCGTCAAATTAACATATAAGCGTTTGTTTCGTCTGTTTTCATCGGTGCGTCTTCCGGTGGATTCCTGTCATTGCTGACATCGTTGTTACAAGGTTTGGCTATTAGGCCGTCGTCGTCACTACAATTCTGACGCTCGACAATCTTTGAAAAAATCCACGCTCATCTTTTTAAATCATGTTATCTTGTTTTAGTTATTTTTAGAGTATAATTATCAATTATCACATGTTTTAAGATCGATTGAAAAATAAAATTCCTCAACCTGTTGTGGATAACTGCGGTGTTGCAACGGAGAGTGCGTTTACGTAGTACATTCGTAACAATAGTTTAAACGTCATTTCCTTTTGAAGTATGTGGTGAATGATCAAGAGCAGGCTCGTCCTCTCGCTGTCCACTAGTGCGCGCGCGCAGGCGTGGGTGAGCCTGCCGCGGCCCGGCGGCGGGCGGGCGCCGACTCTGGCGCCATCCGCCATGTTATAATTCGGGCGCGCTATTTCTGGCGATTCACGCGCGTAACGCTCCGTGCGTACAATGTTTTTTGAATTTCAGAACTCACTGCCGGGAACTACGGGAAGTCACTCATAATTCGCGAATGCGTTTGACAGTTCATTATCAAATCTAACATATACATTTCATTATTACATACTCGTCTTCATGTATATTTATAAAGGTATACTTGTATATATGTTGTGTTTTAAAGTTTCTAAAGTGCGTTTTTGTGTCAAGTTGTAAACAAAGTTTATTAGTCCACCTACTGAATTAAGTGGACGCACATGACTCACGAGGATGATAAATCAGTTTTGTAATACCGGCATTGTCTTTGAACGTACACAATTAAGGTTTTCACGTCAAAACGTTATCATTAACAATATTGACTCAGAATTAATAGTTACGACGTCGGCTTTTATTGTTGTCGTTATTTGGTGTACCAGCGAAACAAGTTTGCCAAATTTCAAAAGTTTGTTTAATATTTCAAGTTATTTCGCATGCCCCGGCGCATCGCTGCCCTTGAATCGAGATACGGCGCCGTATAATACTGCTCGTGACGTAGTTTCAGCCGAATTTATAGTGTATTAAAAAGAATTTATCGTTTGTTTATTGTTCTGGATTTCTCATTTTATTGGTGGAATTTGTGGATGGCTATTCATTTTATTTAGTTTCCGCTTTTTGTTATTTGGATAATATCCTAGTGAGTTATTAGTACATTATTGCAGAGGCCGAGAAGTAAGGGATTGCTGGACGAATATGAGTTACAATTGTCTCAGTACGAGTCTAGCAACGGCCCTTTCCCGCCGAGGCTTGTATAGTGCTTTTCTCAAACAATGTGAGGAAATAATACAAAAGAGAAGATGTATATGTAATATGTAATCTTAGGACAATTGGTAAAAGAACATGTTATTATTTTTCCAAGCAGGTTAATAATAGTCCGTTGAATCTCTGATGATTTGGTTGAATGTGTCCATTACTGTATTTTCGTTATCGCTCTTCGGACTAGAACTCGTTTTCGCAACAAAAATGAAAAAAAAAGATGAAAAAGTAATAAAAGAATACCCAATCATTTATTTTACCGCCTTTTTTTAAAAAAAAATGTAAGCGGTGCTGGTATTTTTAATCCTCGCAATTACGAACACTGGCAATTGGTTGTACGTATTTCTTTTGTTTGTTTACATAGTTCTTTGTTAGTGTAAGTAGATACAATTAAATGTTCAGAGCCTCGGCCGGAAAGAAGTCGCACTCGTTTTTTGAAAGTAATGCAAACATTTCCGAGCATGTTTGAGAAAATAATATATTTTTTGATTTTTTTATATATTACGTGTCAGAGCGCTTGTAGCCCAATGATCAACAAATCCAAATCCCTGTGGAGACATCTACGTGCATCTGTGACTCTTTAGAGGCAATACTTTTTTTAAAGAATGTCGTGAGAAAACCTGGATGTCAAAGACAGAGGTTCTTAACCCTTAGAATTATGACTTAAAAATATTAGGACTTAAAACCACTCTCTGTTCATGTTATAAATAAATAACTCAATAGTTTTGAACGATCCTCGTCTATCAGATCTGACCACTTCCAAGCCCGTCCTTCAGTTTCAATCTGTTCCCATGTGCAACGTTGAAACTGATTCCAAACATGACTGTGAGTCATGTTGCCATTGGCATTTACTACTTTGTTTTCTAGAGCTATGCGCCGGGGCGCCACGTAACTACTCTAGCAAGTAATATACAAATTTTATTTATTGTATGCAAAATCTTTATGCCACGCTTACATTGTAGTTAAATCTATTATAGATATAACAAGTATAAATAACCAAAGTCACGTTCAGTAGATTATAAAGATACTTATTGTTTAACCTGAATTAGTTTATAAGAATTAATAAAGATGATAGCATCTTTGTTAAATCTTAATAGTTTATTACAAAACAACTTACTTTATTTTATTGCATGTAAGATAAACCTATTTACAACATTGTAGATGCTAATTGAAATGCAAACATCATTTTAATCTAAGTTATCGTTCAACTTTATATTGCAAATTTTAAAGTGAAGAATTTAGAAAGAAAAAGCTTGGGGAATCTTTGCTAGCTTCTTGGGAATGTAGCAGCAGGCGGGCGCACGGCTATCAATGAAACTAAACGTAGTTTTGAGTTCCTGATACGATATGACATTTACTTTTTCCATTATATGATATGAAGTCGCCAAGATCTTCTCCGGCCTCTCTTATTCTTTTCCTCTTAGGTTTTCGCGATTGTTACACATGAATCTATTTAAAAATTAAACATAACTGGTTGACGACTTTACAATCTTTGTCAGCTGTAGGACCTTCACAGCTGTAGAGGGCCTTGTGAAACTGCCACCTTATCGATTTCTGCCGCCAAGCAGTAATGAGAGCATTACTGCATTCCGGTTTTGAAGGGTAAGGGTGCTGGTGAAATTACAGGCACGCGGGGTTTGTCAACTTATGACTCAGTGGAAGTGCCTCTTAGGGTCGTATTTTAGAAGTCTACTCAATGCTCAAGTCAGGATTTGAGTATAGTTTAAAGCACTCGAAATCATACTCAAGTCCCTGTCATTAGGGTCGTATTTCCAGTGCTTGTGTTGCCAGTGTAATCCTGACTTGAGCACTGAATAGAGTTATAGAATACGACCCTTAGACCTTTGTGATTTAACGTTGAGTGACACTGCAAATGCTGATTTGTTCGTCCCTTCACTTGATACCATAAAAAGCATGTAAAACGTTCTAACTGTTGGTTTGTTTTGGTTAGGAAATGAAACAAAATGTATAACAGATTCTAATTTCGTATTTCCTTATCACGTTTACAATGTTACCATCTCCATTACGTACATTGGCAACGCTCCTAGATCTTGTATATTGCCAGCAACATTTGATCTTTAAACGTTTGCAAAAGTTGCGGCGTTACCGTCTCGATAGAGCAATTAAAAGTAAGGGAGCTAGCTTAACCGGTCTCTTAATCGAAGGACACACTGACAGACAACGTGCGGTATTTAATGCTATTGTACCTGAGGTTCTCAACATTTGTTTACTCGTAATAACTCTTATTTGTTATTATTTTATTCATCTTCATTGTTAGATTATTATTGAGACAGATCATCATGATCATCACGAAGTCAGTCACCACCGTAGTTTTCCGAGGGTTGCGAGCCTTCTTCGACGTACAGGTTTTTTCACGATATTTTTATTGACCAGTAAATTTCTATTTAAATTTCGGCTCCGAACCCACGGCTTCTGCTTGAGACTCGGTCGCGGTTTACAAACGGGATACATAGTTCTAACAACACAAAATTCCTTCGATCTGTCGGGAAGCGTAGAAACTTTCGCAATTTTCTTACAGGTGCAGGTAGCAAGTGCAGGTGCACAGACAGCCGTTTAAAACCAAAACGAAGATCTGCGACAAGCACATAGAAATTCGTAGACCTTAGTCATTATAATACACTACTACTACAATTTGGAGAAGCTGGTGCATGTTCAAGACAACACCTGTACTACGAGTCACCATGACACGTACAAATTTATGGAATTACTAAGGAATATTAACACGAATTATTACCTCTAGTTTGTTATTATTGTGAATAATAACAAATTAGTGGAGTATTTCCACAAAAGTATTTATGGAAATGCAAAATGCTTTAGAGAATAGACGCGGGAAATTGATTGGGCATTTGATACGACACGGAGGGAAAAATCGAAGGGTCGACCTAGGCGCAGCTACTTGGTCCCAAATAAAGGAAAAGGCCGGCGTCGTCTCATTCAAGGAGGTCAAGGAACTGGCTTTTAGGAGAGATGATTGGAAGAAGGAAGGAAGACAAGAGTGTAACTCTTAAGTTTGATGATGAAAAACATCATTATATTCAATAAAGTAAATATTGAAATAAATGCATTTTGGATTATAAGCAAGATAAAACTAAAGGAATTGATAATAAAAAGACACGGATAATACTTGTAGTGTTGTATTGCTGACAAAGGTTCAATAAACAACAGTTGCAGGAGGGCGAAGGTTATCAATATGATAGTTAATTGAATCGAGCTAACGCAGAAAGATTGAGTAGCCAAGCTGTAGATTGAATGTTTAGATAAATTACGCAGGCCTCCGAGCTCCGAGCCCATGCCACTCCATACCCTCTGTATCAATCTCATCAGCAGCATTCCAGCGCACGCGCGCCCATCAGTCTCAATTCTACTCGATAATGATAGAATTCAATATCGATTGGCAGCTCAACTCCAATATTGAAACACAATATTAAATCCTCCGTTTTAAACCTTCGATTTAAGGCAATAAGGTGGATTTCCGATCGGAATATCGGCAAATACTAGTTGAAAGCAAATGAGCTAATGATTTCCAATTGCAGTAATTCCTAAAGTGCACTTTATGTCAATCAGTGTAGAATCTTTATAGCGTGATGGCGATGGGAACTTGAGTCGTATTGTTTCAAGGGAGCGTTCGGTCACGCCACTCTGTATATTTATATGGGTGGCTTTCTCGTTTCTAAAAGATATTCAATAGGTGTTGATTGCGGTATGAATATCAGTTTTATTACGACACGTTAGAGTTCTCGTTTAATTGGCAAGTACGAGATGTTTCGGCGGACATTAGAGTCAACAACTGATATTATTTATATCTGCTAGATGCCATGCTGGGCGTTTAGGGTCATTTACTTTGCATCACTCGGGGTCTTTATTTTCAGTGGCTATGGAATGTTGCATTGAGTCATTCCTTTGTATTTTAATTCTTCAATATTCAAAGGTTCCTATGTCACATGTCATTTTACACAGATTCAGGTTAATTATATGTTGGAATGTTTCGTATTTGTGAGACAGGCTCGGTATTGTTGTTTAAATATTGGATGTAGGTTTGGTATAGCCTGTATTTTTCTGAACTACACTCTTCTAGGGAACCCATTTGTGACACATGGGTCAAAACCATAAAGTTTGCGTTGCGCAATTTATGTGTCGTTGCCCTCGTAAAGATAATGTAGTAAGATTTAGATAAGATTGCCGTTGGTCCGGAAAGACGCGAGAGACTGCAAGTGAATTCCTAGAGCATGTACAATGTTGAAAACTCCATCATTGTTAACGTTTCTGTAGTAATGTAAATGTGCTAAGAGTAAATCAAAGCTTAACTGTAAAAGCTGCGTGGAATGCCAGCGTCGAGCAGGTTCACAATAAAACAAACGTCGAAAATGAGAGATTGAATAATAAAAAGCTCTTAAATACGTTATTTTGATTTACGTCGCGTCGGTCCCAAGGCGCGGAATGGTAGGTATTACACTCGGTATGCAGGTGCATGCAGCGATTGTTTTGACATTTCTTGCGCAAACGCACGTTAACGACTTCTGGGGAACATTTGAACACACCCACGACGCGCATGTTTTCTCTTAAGATCTTTTGTTGAGGCAAAATACGCTGCAGACAGATATCTATCATTGTGATTCGAGCCTTGAGTATTTTACGTACGCCTTTCAACTGCTTTCCCGTTTTTAAGTAATGTCAAATATTTAATACAAACAATTTGATCACCACGTTTGTCTCGCAGCTCGTTACGATCTTGGCATACTTATGTCCTCACAGGTTTCACTCCATTACGGGTTCTTTAGAATTGGCTTTTTTATAAAATTATCAATATATAAATATTATAACATAAGTCGTGCGCCTGGTGAGCGACACGCCTATAACAGTTGTAGTGCCAAGCGACTCAAATTTCTGAGGGGCAATGTCGCTGCATTCGTCACCCTGAAACGTTACGTTGACACGTCCAATGTGTCTATAGTTTCACCTGCATCCATCAAAATTGGAGCACTGTAATGCTCACATTACTGCTTCGCGACAGACAGTACAGGCAGGCAGTACTTCCCTGGACTAACTTTTTCACAAAGAGAGATGCCGCGTCCTCCTCATAACCCATTGACTTACAAATAAATGGACGACGGGTCTAATACAAAAACCATGAAAAAAATGTCCCAAGTCAACCTATTCGAAATTTAAATTGTTATGTCATCGCAGTATCGCGCTGTCCGTAGAACAAATGAAGACTAAAGCGGAGTGTCGCGCTCTGTATACGATTTTAGCGCCTTACAAGTGCGGACACTTTTTAGCGCGGACCCGACGTCCATATAATTGTAAGTCAATGTCATAACCTCTAATTTTTTTTGCTTTTTGAACGTAATGTAAATGCCACAGTTCTCTTTACTTACGTCTTCTGATTTCACCTCAATGTGTTACATAATATTTTAAATGAAAATACAATTTGTATTCATACAGAATTTTGGAAAATGTCACTCATGTCAACGTTGCCTCGTCAACCGTTCGCGCCAAAATGAACGTCCAATCAAATATTTGGATTTGACCTCATTATTCTCTGAGCATTACTGGCGTTCGAAATTCAAAACGATCATCCGCGTGTTTTCTACAGAACAGCAACTAATAGTATAAATTTTTAAATTCCATTTTAAAGTCCTTGTTATTTTTTTTTTAATGACTAAGAATTAGTAATTTGATTCCAAATTCAATCTAAAGTGTTTTCATAATAGAAAGCAGAAAAAATAAACAATAACAACCACTACAAAATCCAGCGCTAATATCATACGTAACCTTTCTATAATTCAGAAAATAACGTTCAACTGTTCAAAATTACCCACTTGATAGGAATGACAGTCTTATTATCTTGCCGAAACTGGTAATCGAGGATAAAATATAGGTTAGGCTGGGTCTCAGGACCCGAGACATAATTGCAGGCGAGCTATTTTACCTGCGTGGCCAGGCTTGTTTGTTTTTAGTTGTTTTTTTTCCATCTTCTTGTTTTAAGGCCTGGGGTAACGCAGTTGCCGATTAGTGTTGCCCGATTGAATATCGTGTTTTAGATTTTTAGGTCTTCTTTTATGATATTTAAATCCTTAACGCCCTAGTTTGGGTTTTATTGTTTATGATTTATAGTCATCGTAAATTTTTGTTACAGTTTTCATTCTATTTGGTGGCGATCACAAGGTTTTATTAAATTTAGGAAATTTTGTTACATGTATCGCTCACGAAACCTAATATTGACGTAACTCAAAAACGTGGAAATTAGAAAAAACTATTTGCAAATTAAAAAAACTAAATGAAGCCAATATACGATATGTATATCCTCGTTTATAAATGGATAATTAAGTATAAAATAAATATAATCACATTATTCGCAATAAGATCCATTCAGTACTTTTTTCTTGTTCAAATTGAAATAAAAGTTTTGTAATTGTTAACACACTTCTTTATTCTTCTGCGCACTCTTGCAAATGTGTACAAATTACCTTTATCTTTCTTAGATCATATATTAATCTAAAGATTCAGCGCGCTGTCAGATCACCCGATAAGAATCTCTGCCCAATATGGCCAGTATTGCCATCACGAGAACCCGAATCTCTCTATACTCCTTTTTCTTTACAAAAATCATTACATTCGGCCATCCGACAACGTGCAGACTCCGGCACACGTTTCAAAAAGCCAACAGACTTACGAACGACAATATTTTAAGGTACTATATCAATAAACCCAGGCGTACAGTACAAAAGAGTCAGCAGACTTATAATTTTCCATTTAAAAGTACTAAATTAAACAAACCTGGAGCAAGGTACAAAAGAGCCAGCGGGCTTACAGATAACAACCATTTAAAAACTATATAAACCAACCCTGGCGCACAGTACAAGAGGTCAGAATACTTAAAATTAACAACATTTTAAAAGTACTAAATGACAAAAGAGCCAGCGGACTTATAGATAACAACAATTTAAAAATACTATATGAATCGTTACATTTGGCCAAAATGTTATTTTAACCTTATATCGTTGTTATACTGCGAAAACCGATTATCTGGAATTTTCACACAAAATGACTTAATAACACGCGACAAAATTGCTTATGTAAATGCAAACATCTTTCAAATTTAGGTAAAACATTAAATGTGGAGTAATCTGTTAAAAATTAACGTGGGATGACCATGATATGATGGATAAGAAATATTCGTCGTTGAAATTTCAATTGCATTTATTTCAAAGTCGATATGTTGTGAACTAATTGTTTTTCCCAGTATAATGGCGATATATGCTATATAATCATCATTAAATAATTAGTATTATTAACATAGTAATAATTACATAAATCACTTCGTATTAATGATAAAAAAACAGTACTTTTATGGTACCTACTCTGTGTACATAAAAAAAATCTACTCATTGGTTTATATGATCTATGTAATTTCTAGATTAACACTATTTGAAATATAATAATAATTATTATTTTTGTAATCACGAGAACCTCACGTAACTTACATAAATGTATACAATCAATTAGCGTTAGAATCGCTATAAGGACTATCAGTACTACTATAACTTCCATGTACTTCTAATGCTCTTATATTTATCCGTGGTCGTATTCTATCAGCTGCAATCACAGAGTTATATAATTTGCCTTTTTCGTCAAAACCTGGTACATCGGTAACTCTATATCGGTCATTACCTAAGGCGTCCACAATTTTATACGGGCCAACAAACTTAGACAAAAGCTCAGTACTTTGCCCGTTATTGTCATAATTGTTTCGACTAATCTTTACTAAATCACCTACTTCATACTTAGTAGCTGGTGCTCTATTCAAGTCGTGTCTTTGCTTTTGTTTAGTTTGCTCCCGTTTTGTAATAAAACTAACATCTTGTCTTATAGCTTGTAAATCATTATCCACAATACTATCTTCGACGGCCAGTTTATTTATTAAATCATCACGCATTCTCAAGCCGAATAACGCCTCTGTTGCAGTTTTCTCAGTGGTGGTATTAACGGTGTTATTAAGCCCCACTGAATTTTTCCTAGCAGTTATCCCAGTCGCGTTCATGGCCAGAAGTATTCTGACTAGCTAAAAAATGAATAATTGTTTGATTGAACCTTTTGGCTTGGCCGTTTGCTCTGGGACAAGCGACTGCATTCAGTATGTGTTTTATACCATGCTGGTTACAAAACGCTTTGAAAGCGGTTGATGTAAAGGAAGTACCGCGGTCAGGAACAATTCTAGCTGGCAAACCAAAGTCATAATTTTTTTTGGGAACGTTAATTGTGGTTTTGGTCTTGGTGTCTTTAACAGCCCTAACAAACACATATTTCGTGAAACTGGCGTAACTGGAAGTCGATTCTTAGTAGATTTTTTTTTCAAAAAATTTTTTTTACAGCAGTTTTAAAGCTCAATATTAAAGAAAGTCGTTATTTTTGTTACAGAAACCCCTCCTCCACCATACAGCCGGTTCGCAATGGATGACGTCAAGCCTAGAGGTGAGATTTAATTTTTAATTATTCATTCATATTTTTAATTGTTCTTGAATAGTACCAAATGACAGTTTTCGATAACACAGCTGCCGTGTATTCCATTCGTTTGCCGTGTTAGGAAAGAGGAAGTAAAGTAGACATGTGCGGTATATCGATGATGGAAGAACTCGGATGCGGAACTAAAATATCATTTATTAGCAGTAGAGCTGTTTATGAATGAGTTCGACCAAGGAAATACTGCCACCTTACATATTATTTCTGGCGCTAGATTCAGATTCAGATTCATTTATTTCTCAAATATAACATTACAGTATAAATTGCACTACATGTCAAAGTATAAGAAATTATATTGAGATCGTCAGACAAAAAGGAAAATTATAAGAAAAGCACACAATAATTAGAAAATTAACAATTCATTATATAATATTGTTGTCATTAAATTATATATCAAATATCATTCTCCATCAAGGATCGTCATAAGTTGATAACAATTATACAAGAGTATGTTAATGCGGTAAACATTAGAATAAAATACTGAATTCGTTACAATTTAAAGTCCATAAATTCTTTTACGGAGTATATAGGATTTTTCAAGAAAAGGTCTTTCGTCAGACGGTTCAAGTCTGAGAGTAGCGGCTAAACGCTCATAGTAATTAGTAAGTAGGTCCGATGACACGCGGGTTTTTCTCTGCAAGTGCCATGCGTCGAGGGACTGTTCTCAAATGACCGTTACGGCGAAGTGGGATGCCAGAAACATTTACAGTACCAAATGAAGACAGATTATTTCTAACATATATTATAATTTCGTATAAGTAGAGTGAGTAGTGCGTCATTATGCGTTGCGCTACAAAGACATTTCTGCAGGAATGTCTGTGTTTTACCCCAACCAATACGCGTACGGCACGTTTTTGCATTAGCATGACTCTATTGGCATCCGTGGATTTACCCCATATGAGTGAACCGTACAACATCAGCGAGTGGAAAAATGCAAAATAGCTGCATTACTGCGTTCCGGTGCAAATGAGAGCATTACTGCGTTCCGGTTTTGAAGAGTAAGGGTTCTGGTGCAATTACAGGCAGCTGGGATTGGAAAATTAAAAAAAGTACTGAATGAAACCGAACCGAATATCGAACTGATATTACAATAGTGTTGCAACTAGAAATATGTCAAATTCAGAATTATGCCATTTCTGTACGTAAAATTTGATTCTGTAGAATATTGTAAGAAACAATTAAAAGGTCTCTACTTAACTTAGAATGAGACAAACGTTTTGTGAGCTAGTCATGAAATTATGTTTTTTACTTTGACATAGTATTACATTTGTCAATTAGGAAATTGTTTAGATGTCTGTAATAAACTTTAACCTATACATACATTTTAATAATCTTTCACGGGAAGTGAGTACTTAGCTTTTTATCTATTCTGAATAAGTACACTTTTTGAGTTAGTACATTATTGTATTTACAGTGCGATTATGTTCTCGTTTAAAAATGGATAATGAAGTATTATGTATAAATAATAATTATAACAAATGTTTATTACGGACAACAGGGATTCATGAAGTAGGTATTAGTAACAAAAATAGCTTATAATTAGGTTAGAGCTTAAAATCTACTACGGATTTTCTGGTTGTTATTAAATGCAATACATTACGGTGTAAATGGCAAGGCGTCAAGACTTGTCTCGTCATATCTCAATGGTAGAATTCAGAAAGTAGACATAAATGGAGCGACTTCTTTGGGTTCTCCGGTAAAAATGGTTGTTCCGCAGGGCTCAATACTTGGACCTTTCTTATTTCTGATTTATATTAATGATCTGCTATTCTTTGTTAAGGACCATTGCGAAATAGTGTTGTTTGCTGATGACACATCCTTGATTTTTAAAACAGACAGACATGACATTAACTATGACCATATTAATGTTACCCTCTCTAAGGTAGTTTATTGGTTTAATGCTAACAATTTATTGCTTAATGCCAAGAAGACGAAATGTGTTAAATTTGAATTACCTAACGTAAAATCGACTACTCCAAGCATAGAAAGAAACGTAGAAAAGTTAGACCTTGTTAATAAAGCAGTCTTCTTGGGAGTGACCTTAGATAGTAAACTTCAATGGTTTCCACATATATCTTCCCTGCCCAGCAGATTAAGCTCCGCTGCGTACACAGTCCGCAGAATACGTGAGCTTACCGATGTTAGTACTGCTAGACTAGTTTACTTTAGTTACTTCCATAGTATAATGTCCTACGGGATTCTCATGTGGGGTAAAGCGGCAGATGTTCAAACCATATTTGTATTGCAAAATCGAGCGATTCGTTCTGTGTACCCTCTAGGCTCTCGGGTTTCTCTCAGAGAATAGTTTAAGGAGACGGGTATCATGACTGTGGCATCACAGTACATTTACTCAAATATTTTATATACCCGTAAAAATATACATAATTTCAATAAGAAAGAAGATATCCATAATATTAACCTTAGAGCTAAGTCCAAACTCATGGTACCACGATTTCGTTTAACCAAGGTAAACAACTCTTTTATGGGGAACTGTATACGTTTTTACAATAAGATTCCGGAGCATTATCATTTCCTAAGTTTAAAAACTACATTAAAAATATTTTGATCGAAAAATCATATTACAAAATTGAAGACTACGTGTTAGATAAAGATGTATGGAAAGACGACATGGCTCCAGAATCCACACAAATTTGATTCAAAGTGTATTCCATAGCATTTAAGTTTATTTGAAAAGAGCAATCCCTAGAGTCTCTTGCTCGTTCTTCTCAGGGCGGTCAGCGTAGTGAACGAGCAGTAGCTTAAATGTGACGTTTTCAAGTGTAAATTTATTTTACCTATGGAATCACGGAGCATTTACTACTACCCGTAATAGTCTTCAGTAGGCCGTTGCTGCTGCCACGTATTCTGCTTAATAAAGACGCCGACTTCTGCTGTAAGAGCGCCATGAAACTGTTGACGCGAGCTTCAGTAAATATGATAGCCGCATTGCAGAACCGTGGCATCGTCTTGAAGGCGTTATTATATTGCGCATGCAGGGCTCTGAGCGAGGTTGGCCCTGTGGCCCAGCTATAGCCATAATTAGAAATAAACACATTATTACCAATTGAAATTTCTTTTTAAATTTTCAAATTGTGTTTTCTCAATTTCACAATTTTGAGTTATGACAGAATTTGATTTCATGTGCGTTATGTCTCAGATCTTTGCGATTTGAATCTGCGTGTCGCTTACCACTTGTTCGTCCAGTCATTTGGTGTCATAAAGAAAAAAAACTAAATTGCGAGTTTAAAATGTTTATTATCGCTTTCATTGATGCGTTCGCAGCTTGCCGCCTTTATAGCACTAAAACACACGAAACATCGTTTATCATTAGCACAATCCATCATTCAATTCAGCCACCCGAATTCAATCTACGCCGCCAATTGACCAATTGCTTTGCTGGCAGCGAATCATTGTTACGCGCAAAACTTATCACACAATGGTTATTAGATCAATTTAGGTCTTTATATAGTATTTGTCTGCGCATTGCACTATTATTGCTTTCCTTGTTGTAACTAACGCTAAAATTTTGGTAAATTTCGACATATTGGCACCTAATCTCCTTTTTTCTTTGAAAAATGTCAATTACCCCCCTTTTTTTAATAATAGACACACGCTTGGCTTCAATCTCATTTGATGTTAAGTACGCAATTGCCTAATAAATGCCTGTCCAGTATAGCCCCAAATTGTACATTTCGGGAAACACAGATAGAGCATTCCATTCCTTTGCCGTACGCATCGGAAAGTAGGAAGCAAAGCGCTTAGTGCGAATCGGCGGTAGATCAACGACGCAAGGATGGAGTGTTCCGGATCTTCTAGTCGACCGAAGGAGGAACCAAATTGAAAAGTTCCAGCGCACACTCCCCGAAATGTATCCGATAGATAATTGTAACTTTTTCATTGAAAAAAAAAAAAACCGACTTCAAAAGTTTGGTTATTATCATAGACTTGCAAATAAATGGACGACGGGTCTAATACAAAAACCACGAAAAAAATGTCCCAAGTCAACCTATTCGAAATTTAAATTGTAATGTCATCGCAGTATCGCGCTGTCAGTAGAATAAATGAAGACTAAAGCGGAGTGTCGTGCTCTGTATACGATTTTAGCGCCTTACAAGTGCGGACACTTCTTAGCGCGGACCCGACGTCCATATAATTGTAAGTCAATGGTTATTATATATGATTTATGATTTCCATGGGATCCTCTCATCAGATTCTGAGTTCTTGGTGACAACGGGGCTGTTACGGACTCCTTTGTATATTTTACATTTGCTTTTCTGATTGTCATGGCGACGGTGATTTGATTACACGTATTGTGGCAAGTGAAAATTCAACTTTTATTTGCACAAGTTAAATTAGTAATTTGTAATAGCCACGAACCAGAACAGCATCAGGGACCACCTCGAGAGTATACCATTTCAAACAAAAGGAGAATTTTCAAAATCAGTCCACAATTGATCGAGAAATTGGTGAATACACGGCCATGAATATAAAATTTGAGGATTTCCTTCGATTTTCATGGGATCCCCTCATCAGATTCTGACTTGGTGACAATGGGACCACCACGAAAGTGCCGCCCGTTCAAACAAAAAAGAATTTTCAAAATCGGTCCATAATTGATGGAGTAATTTGAAAACATATATAAAACATACATACAGCCGAATGTATAACTTCCTCCTTTTTTAAGTCAGTTAAAAACCGACAACAACAACGCTGATTTTACTTAACAATAAAACTGAAAGTAAATAAGATATATGTATATATATATATATATAAAACGCTTATAAGGGGTTGTAGATCTTGTTTCTCTAGTTCCAGATAACTCAATATCGCTAAAATGTCGATTAGGTTAGTGATTTATGAGAAGCGCAAATTAGGTCTATAACGCTACTGGTCAAACCGATTTTCAATTATTATTAAAGGATAGCCGTAATTGCTGCGTAGGCGGGATGGCGATCGCTTTATACCTGTTCGACGTTATACAAAACCACCCCAATTACCTGACCTCAAAGTAGAGAATTTCTTGTAATTTGATTATCAGAGTAACGAAATGTACTCCGCGGCACTACCTAGAACCTGGTCCTACCTGGAACTAACGAAGGTTGTCAAGATTTATGCTTATTACGACAACCAGAGGCTAGCTAAGTTTAGTTTAGTTAGTCATCATTACAGGCTTGAGACGTCCACACTGGACATATTATATTGTTCACGGATAAACCTACTCAGGTTTTTGTTGCGCCGCCATGTTTAGAGATTAATAAGTATTCTTTTTGTATTAAAAAAATATGACGGCTTAGGTTGATGTATTAAAATAGCTTAAATGAAGTTAGATCACGCGTAATAAGCTTTTAAATTACCCATAGTTCGAATATATTGTAAATAAATTTATAATGATTCCTTCCGTTTCAATCTCAGAGATTATTTAAAACTTTTAAGTCTCGACAAGTTGAGACCGCTGTCAAATGGCAATGGCAGCCTCCCAAGAGGTTCAGTAATGGACGGCATGTTTCCCAAAAGGCGGGAGATAGCGACCGGCGCCCGCACCGCTTCCTGGAAACACGCAGTGCGGTAGAGATGGGGCGTTCGTTATCGACAGATTTCAACAAACATGATATTAATAGTTTGAGAAGATTGAAAATATTTATTTTCGCAGCCAGCGTCAGGACGCATATATTATGGTGATGAGAATTTTAAATATGAATGCCGTCGAAGATGAAACAATATGTTTACGTTAAACAGAAACTTCATCAATTCTACTTATTAAAACACGCGATTTTTATCTATTATTATCCATTACTTTTTATTTAATTACGTAACCAAATAATTCTAAATTAGAAAAATATCACAGGCAGTTTTTATCTAACGTGGCGACTGAAAATCATGATTATATTCAGCGTTACATAAAGATATATAATATATATCTTAGGCATACAGTGTTATCTTGTTAATTAAACAATTATTTTGGAACATAGGCGCCGGCGCGGGCGCAAGCAAATCCAGAATTTGCAATTTCACGAATTGTCTTTGCTATGCGTAAACAGTGTAACAAAAACGACACGATGCGAAACACTATTAATTTTTAAAAGTTTGTGTCGTTACTCACTGAGTCAATGTCATTATCCGGTTGAGGAGCATTCGATTAATAAAAATACAATTTTTCGATTCGACAAATGACGAATGACATCACTAGAGAGCCGGTCGGTGCACGCGCATTCCAGGGCCGCCATCTTCAAACTACATTATTAATGCTTACGAACAGACGGGCCTTTAGGGTCCCCCGCTGCTCTGATGGAAACCAAATACCTACAAGTGTCTAATGACCCTTGAAATGATCAAAATTGAACACCTTTCATTCAATAACCGCTTGGAGCTAGAGTAGACCAAGCCTACTTTCGGAATCTAGAGAGATTTCGTACAAGGACTAAAGTACCAAGAATACGGAAGAAACGGGCGTGTTTGAAACTGGTGTACGTCTATGGTGTGTGGTGGAAGAGGCCTAGGGTGGCTTCATCCTGGGTCTATTACACACAAGCAAACCAGCACTTTTTAAAGATGTAGGCAAATGTCATCATGTCTTTGCACTTTTACTGTGTATTCCTTACCGTTACCTCTGATAATCAATCTATGATTCTTTGGGAAGAGAATAATGTTAAGATGTTAAGGGTGAACATCGATTTTGACCAGATTTCAAATATGATCCGAATTTGCATTCCCCAATTCTAATTAACAAACGTACACGCTTCGCTGTTCTCCAGAACATATTACATTTAGGCCCGTGTTCATTCGTTTCAAGTACAGGATCGATAATAATAATTATAAATAATGGTCTTTATAGAGTCCCACTGCTGGGCAAAGGACTCCTCTCACAATGGAAGGGCTTGGGCGGAGTGGGAACTTCACAAGCATCATTAAATAGCTTTGCAGATGTGTGCAAGTTTCATCATGATGTTTTCCTAGACTGCACCGAAAAGTTCATGGTAAACTGGTTTAGGCCATAGTCCAGCAATGCTGGCCCAACTTGGGTAGGGAAATTCATACGTTTTCAAGGGTTGTAAATAGTTTTCAACATGCTAGTTTTGTCAGTGTGCTTTCTTTCACCGTTAACGAAAGGCTACAAGACATTCACAAGTGTACGCAAGTTAAAAATTTACATAATACTGTTACAGAGATATTTGACTTAGTTGTCCCCGGTCGTATTTATTCATAATATGGACAATAAAACAGATAACAACTCAAATTACATTGTTAAAGAGTTAAATATGACGTTACAAACTTCTGTACCAGATGGTAACCCTGCATATATTGACACATCATTTGTAAAGTAACAAGAAAGATCTACTGTAGTGAGTATGCGGATAATTGTGAGTGAGTGTTAGGTGAGATACTACTTCTTTAAATAGTCTGGATTTTGGATCAAAAATATCAAAACTGGAGTTTTAAGATATCTCGTTGTAAAGTGAATACATTCAAGCAAGTGAAATTCTTATTCAACCACAGATAATTCTTTTATATTCTGTACGGAACCTAATCCATAAAAAATTAAGTCAACTCTTGCCCCTACATTTTTTTCTGAACGCGGTGCGCCCGCGCCTTTCGATATATTTGTTTTTAATAAAGACCCTTGCGGTGCAGTTTCTGTCTTGCATTTAGAAATAGCTATCCGATGACGTCATGCATCTTTTAAAAACGACTGCCGTTGATTGATTTATCTTTCATTCAATCCTTTAGGGATTAGAAATACTGTCGGGTGTTTCGTGCCTATTTTTTGAGCATAGTCGACCAATACAAAACTTTTTAGCAAAGAATATATATGCACATAGAGGTCAACCTCGTACTTACGAAGTTGTCCTTAAAAAACCCAGGACTAAAGTACCAAGAAAACGGAAGAAACGAAAAGAAACGGGCGTGTCTGAAACTGGTGTACGTCGAGTGGAAGAGGCCTTGGGTGGCTTCATTCCGGGTCTATTGAGCCCCTCATCTCTGCCAAAGAAAGAAAGAGAGTCTAAAGACCGTAGGCGATGGCAGGTCCATAATCTATCCCAATGAGAGACTGGCGTTTATGGAAACCGACATCTTTATAACAATTAATAAAAAGTCGAAGAAATATCGACGGGGAATCGGCTTCAGGCAGAAAAAACTTTATCTCTTATGCAATAAAAGCGAAAACGACATTGCGCATTTAAAGTGTCTGTGCGTGGTAACTTATAGACCCAGGAAAATCAAATACAAGAACTAAATTAGAACAAATAATAAACAAATGCACAATAGGCACTTACATATAGAAGACAATCGAATATCTGCGTCACTGGATTTTTATTTTTAAACAAAATAATAATATTGTTTAATTTAAAAAAAAAAACGATTTCAAAAGTTGCTTACCCATGTTCTCTGCGTTTTATTTTCTTTGGATACACACACACACACACACACATACAAAAAAAACAAAAACAATCAGTCGTATTGAGAACCGCACTTTAAACCTACAAGTAATCAATGGTAATTGCGAAAACATCTACTTGGTTCATGATATCTTTGAAATTCAATTCCAGACCGATTTTTTTTCTACCTCAAACAACTTGACGTCATTCAATTAGGAGGCACCCTCCAATCTGACACCTACCCTTGCTTACAGGACTATTCCCAAAGGAAATCCCTGGCAATCAATGCTACACACATCGGGAACTCCGGGATTCATCACCGGGTTTCCCGTGGGATCCTTGAACCCTCCCTTCCGTGACACGGAGGACCGTTTTTGTACCTTCACCCCTTATTTTTCATTATTATTTCCAATATTTTTAATAGCGATGAGTGAAATAATTATAATCCCTTCATTTCGTTTTTTTCCTCACTGCCGGAAGTAGTAAATAATTCAGAACAACGTATTTTCCTTATAGCACGCCACATCTTGAGTTCCAGCTCATAGTAATCTCTTATCAATGAGTTATATTTCGATTTATTTGATCTTTGTATTAATATATCGAGTTCTTAGGTTTTCGCGATTGCTACACATAGGAAATGAAACTATTTTTCCGGATTTAAATCGAGTATATTTATTTTTTCAAACAAACCGACGTTTCGGGCCCTTTACAGGTCCGTCAACCGTGACCATGGGACCTGTAAAGGGCCCGAAACGTCGGTTTGTTTGAAAACACAAATATACGCGATTTAAATCCGGAAAAATAGTTTCATTTCCTTTGTATTAATAATTATAACAAACTAGTGGAGTAATTACACATAAAAATAATTGAATATTAAGTCAATGAATACACTCCCGGACACATAATTCGAGGCACCTTGTATTTTTATCCTTAACATATAGTTAGCATCGAAGAAAAGGGTTTCTCCGGTTTTTTAAATTCAAATTTTCAATAAAGACGTTTAGTATACCGGTTCCAAAGTTGCATAATAGTTCTTGATCAATCAAGCTTTGTTTAAGCTAATGGCATTTAATATTGAAAATGCAAGGTGGCTCGAATTATGTGTCCGGGAGTATATTTAATTATAATTAATAGCGACATCTCTGGCCAGGGCTGGTAGCTGAACAGGTATCTAATTGGGCGAGGAAATGCTTTCATGGATTTCTCATAGATGGCGCTACGGCTAAAAAGTCGTTGAAAACCAAATACAAAGATTCAACAATAAGCACATAGAAAAATTCGTGAGGTCTGCTGGTTCGTTGCGTTGCTTAGTTGGCATAGCGTCTGTCACGGTTTACTAGGAGCAGTCGGTTCGAATCCGGCTGGATCGAAAGAATTTTTTCAAAGTGTCTGATTTTGTGTTAATACTTATAACAAACTAGTGGAGTAATTTCACACAAAAAATTGAATAAATATTTAATGCGTTATATTCTTGTGGAAAACGAGGACGGTAGCTTGGAGGTAGAATGGCTGCTTTTCAGCGGTTCAAATCTTTCTGGCGGCTTTTGCCTATGTATAATATGTAGTAGTTGAAACTCAAACGATCTTTATTTCATAGGTAAGCAAATCACATTTTAAATCTTTACATTGTAGTCAATGTAGCAGTACAGTTAGTACTCTACTGCTCACTCGTAATGCAGATTTCCCTTCGAAGAATGAGCAAGAAACTCTAGGAGTTGCTATTCGTAAATATACATTTCAATACATTTATCATTTACAATATTTATTTACAACATCTTAGACCCGAGAATACCTGCAAGAGCTAAACGGGCCACTACAACGGATTTTTGTCATGTTGAGTACGCAGAAGCTGTATAACAAACCTTTTTGTTTCAATATAGTTTTATGCCTCGTGAATGGTAAATTTAGTAATATTAACCGGAATGTTATTATATCTATAATAACGTATACATTACTAAGATGTATTTATGACTCTATGAAGACAATTGTCAGTTTATTTTTATTCCCTGTATTAATGTTATGTCTGTCATTATTTTTCATAAATTACATTTTCATAAATGTACTGCAAAGTTAGTGTAGGAACGTTAGTTTCTTTTGACTTATCTCTCAACGTCCAATTCGTAAGAGCCAGCATGACAAATGAAGCTATGACCGGCAGAATTCCTTTGTGAAAATTGCATAAGATCGTACGTCTTACTTGGGTAGCTCAG
This sequence comes from Hyposmocoma kahamanoa, assembly GCF_003589595.1. Classification (NCBI taxonomy): domain Eukaryota; kingdom Metazoa; phylum Arthropoda; class Insecta; order Lepidoptera; family Cosmopterigidae; genus Hyposmocoma; species Hyposmocoma kahamanoa. Next base: position 968,006 of record NW_020654878.1, on the reverse strand, counting down.
AATAGGAGGATATTTTTACGAATACCAAACAAAAATGGTACTAGAGGAAGTGGTTCTCAGAATTATCAATGATGTTTAACGATAAAAACCTAATTTACCTTCAACCGTCCCAATAAAGCACGTAAGTTTTCTGAATTTGCGCGATAAGCCGCAGGAAACAATCAATCCAACGATATCCTAATAGCCCGAACCTTTTTATCAAACCCCCTTTGGCTCTTCCATTGACATTCCACCTCGTTCCCACGTGCTTCCTCGAATTCATTCATTTATACATCTTCAATCTTTATTTTCTATCCTTTTCCTTCAACATTAACCAAATTAGACTCTTATTTCTTTACGATAAAGTGTTACCATCTCTTTAACATTTGTTTTTACATCTCCAACGTCATTTTTTGTTTCTGTTTGATTAGGTTTATTAAAAAGTGGATCCTGGTTGTCATACCTAAAGTTAAATTTCCCTTGAACAGATCTTAAAACTTTTTCGTCGGTCCTGGTCATTAGTGTTATAGGAGTTTAAGCTTTTAGTGTGAATGTTAAGGCTGCGTTTTGTGTATGTAATGTGTGGGTTGGTATCACGGGCGATATCGGTCCATTAGCGTTATCGCGGCGCCGGCGCCGGGACCGATATAGCGCTTGTATTTGCTTACCAGTTGAGTGTGTTTTGTGACGTAATCGCTTATTGCTTTTCTTTGGTTTACTAAGTAATTATTCTCTCTTTAATTTCTGAGTTACGGACATTTTTTTAAATATTTTATTTGGTTTACAACTCGAAACATACACAATACAATCACATAACAAGTTTACTTTACACCGGGAGTGTTGCTTCAGCTGTATCAAGCACTAGCCCGGTCGTGTATGGAGCACTGCTACCACCTTTGGGATGACTGCTGCATACTAACTGGCCACCTTGGATTCAATTGACAAGCGTGTCAAGAGGCATATAGGTGACTCGGAATTAGTAGAGGTGAAGCTGCAGAGCCTTGAACACCGCCGTAAAGTTTCCTGCTTATCGATGATCACATATATATATATATTGTATAGATTAGTGAACACAACATATACAACTAATAACGTTCGAACAAATAAATGTAACCACGTAAAAGAAAAAAAAAACAGAATTTGAAATGAAAACTCAAAAATCATGAAGTGCTTTCTTTGCACACGTTATTCCTTGCTGAGGCAAGAGAGCCCAAAATTAAATCAAAGTTTAATTTGATTGTAGATATATAAAGGAGAATGCTGGCCGACATTTGTTCTACTGAGCGGCAGCTTGAAATTTTTCGATTTGACAAACGCTTAGGTACGTGAACGTGGGACTTCCCATTTGACGCAAGACATAACTTCTGGGCAATCAACAAGGCATTGGATCAGCTTAAATAAAAACATCATATCTGATTCCTTACGTCGAATACCTAATGATCCTTGTTTGTAAAATCTCAGTCTACTTTCATACGACTGAAAAGTTTTGCATTTATTATTAACGGATACTTGAAACACGAATATTTTTTTAGATAATTACTGTATATTAAAGGTTTACTAACGTGTGTTGTCCCAACTCACATAGGGCCATCATGGCGGACTATTGCCTAAATTTCTTCCTGGAGAAAACCCGTATGATGGTCACGATGATGTTTTCTCATCTGCGCGCTTTTTAGGGATAAACATTTCAACCATTTTCTATTTCAGAACGTGTACATAAACATATGAATAAATTGCATAACAACTTGTTTTTTTTTATCGACCTTCCGACCTTTAGCTAGGGTGTCTAATACTTCGAAGGTTTATATTTCGTTTTAGTCTTGAGGCGAATACATTACTTTTCACTTCGATATCGAGAAAAAACCGGCATGGAGGCCATTTTTCTGCAATGTTCGAGATTTAAAAAGCTTCAACCCCACAAGAGAGTTGTTTTTACTAAAAAAAACATTTTTTTAGATATAAAACCGCATTCTTTAACTAGTACAGCACGAGTTCAGTAGCAGTTGAACCTTCAACAGTGAGAGCGAAGGTTTTAACGCGCAACTAACCGACCGACCGAATAGTTGCGAGCGCAATGACACCGGCTGTTTACAGCATGCGAGACGACCGCGCCACGATTACGACGGTATAGTGGCCATGTGACATATTCCAGGTGATTAATGCCATCTTGATGTAGAAGTGTCGCATAAATGGAGTGACAATTGAGTACTTTACACCGATTGGCAAATCCTTGCGCCACGATGACAAACATAAGCCATGCGCAGTCAGCATGGCGGCTACTTGTGGCGTGATCGGCGTGGCAAAGTTCTGGACCGCGATAGTATAATGTATGTCGTTGATAAGAGAAGAAAAAGATGCAGAAGTGACTGCTGGAAAAAAAATAACTTAACGCAAGGTGTTATATTAGTTTGACACAGATCCGACGTCGAAAAGCGCGTGATGGCAGCTGACGGGGCAGCGGGCGGCGCGGCGCGACGTTAAACAGCTGGCCAATTTTCAAATTTTGGAATAAATGTAAATTTAATAACTGGGCTTTAGTTGAAAACCAAAATTTAGGAAGTTTTATTTATTATATTTGCCAATGAGAAATACACTATTAAACATGGCCATAAAATAACACTGCAGAAATTATTCGACTGTTAACCCAATAATAGGCAAATACAGCATGCACATATAACGTCGTATCTGAAGCGTTTACTGTATATTATATTATATACAAACAAATGGATGCGATCGTAAACAAATAATGTAAACTTGTTTAAATTAAATGGCAGTAAATAAAGGCTGTAAAGGCAGTTATATAATAAACTTTGAATTTATTTAATGAAAACAACTCCAAATCAGATGAATTGTATTGTACGTTTTATGTAATGTATTGTATTCAGGGCAAATTCCGTTCAAAATAGCATTGGAGTCAACATTAGTTCTGAATTGTTTGGTATTAAAATAACGGTAATAACTTAGCCTGGCGTTGCGACCATAAGTTTTGAACAACTTTTGGAAGATGCCCAGGAGTCAAGAAATAATTATAACAGTACCAGACTTCATTATGCTATAAAATGCTCTAGAATAGCCACTAATGAAGACGCTTTACGTGTATTTTTGTACACAGGACCCTAAAATAACTACTGAGAAAACTTTATGCTTTATTTACGTGGAACTTCTTGACGAAGCCCTGGAGCTTCTGGGTGAATTTTAAAGTACTTGAAACTTTTTAATTAATTAGATTATTATGTGGCGTTGTTGTTGGAATTTTTTGAAAGAACAAGTTATAACGTTCAGGGAACAAGTCTGCAGGCAGGGAATTCGACTCCATAGTCGTTCTCTTCAAGCCTACGTTTGGTTCCCCGATGATGGAAAGGCGGAATTAAATCGTGTAATTACACTCTCCGTGATATATCCTGTAAAATACCCATAAGCAGGCAATTTTACGGCGGTGTTCAAGGTTTTACAGCTCCACCTTCACCAATTCCGAGTCACTTATAAGCCTCTTGACACAGTTGTTAATTGAATCCAAGATGGCCAGTTGGTATGTAGAGAGCCATCCCAAAGGTGGCAGCAGTACTCCATGCACATGCCTAAAAGTTTGTCCTGTGTCTATAAAGTACTGCCATTCTTGTCACTCTCTGTTAGTTTAAAAAAGAGAACAACAATTATTGAACCTCACAAATTAGTGTTAGTTAACAAGGCTGACTCACAGTATCGACACTCTTATGTATCTAACTGCGTTGAACTAAATATCACAACTCCAAATCCGTCTTGTTTACGAAGACAGGAAAATCGACAAACAAACACACGCGTCAGGAACAGCGCGCGCGCAGCTCAAGCTGAGCGATTTACTCAACATTGTTGGGATTGTTGACAAGTTTACAATGTCGTTGGTTTCTTGCCTTCAATATCAGATTTAGCTACCGTCGAGATAGGAATAATAAGCTGCGCAAGGTATATTATAATGTATCACAAAACAAGTGGAACACCCAAGCGAGAATCAATTTACATTAGTTGAGAAATCGAACTCTGGACATTATTTAGCGTCCACAGTTTTAACCGTGCGTCGTTAGGTGATCAATATCGTCGAACATTTGAATTCGTTCCATTTTTTATAAGATTCACAAAAATAGTTAAATTCAATGAGAAATACCTATTTCGTATGAAATAAACATTCCGATACTCGGTGAATGCCCCTTCTATCGCCGCTGCCAGTGTTGCCACTTTTTTAATCGATCGCAGTCGTGTCAAATCGATAACTATCCAAAGTAATATTATAAACGCAGACGTAACTTTGTCTGTCTGTTACATTTTCACGCCTTATCGGTTCGATTAATTTTCAAGAATTTTGGTATAACTGCCTCAGTGGCCGAACGGTCCATCCTGGACTGCCACACGGAGTCCCGGATTCGATTCTCGGGCCGGGAGGAATATTTGAATGACCTACATTGATTAATTTCGTGAGTTGTGTGTGAGCTTTGCGATACAGGGCTATGAGTGTGAGCGTTGTTATTAGCATAGAGTTAGATGGGACATACGAGTAGGAGAAGGACAAAGAGTACTTTTTGTCACCAAAATAAATCATCTTAAAGAGGGTGAAATAAGTGATGAGAGTTTGTATGGAGAACCAAGACAACAATGAAAGTTAGTATATTAGGGTAGGCTTCTCGAAGACTTATTTTACGCAAACTAAGTCGCGGACAGCAGCTAGTTTTGTATAGAATGGCAATCTTGAAATAATGATAAGCTTTGAAATTCAACGATAACCGATGCCATCTGACTGTATAGTACACGAATGGTACGTGCCGTCGAGTCGACTCACTCTTTTGTTCTACTCTTATGATCCAAAGATATCCGATAAGTCGAATCGGCCTAAATAACATTTCATAAACTGGAACTATAAATTTTTATCTAATTTAAAAAAAAAGACAGACGACAAAACCTATTGTATAGATGTCACTTAAAAAACTTTCTAATTGAGTTTCTAGTAGACCACAGAATATCGATTGCTTTCTATAATAGTGGCCTATCTCAAAATCACCTAATTCATCAGAGGGCTACACGCACGGAGACACTGGCTATATTTTAGAATTTATTTTTTTACAAACAAAATGAAAACCAATTGAAAAATGTATGTCGTATACTATATGTGTTCTATTTAGTTTAGTAAAAAAAAAATCAATGGTATATGTAAAGTACCTATTGAATATATAATTCCTGTTAAATTTCGAAGTAAGTTTGTGTTTTTTTGTATCGTGAAAATTTTTAGGAATATGTTTCCACACTGATGGGTAGTTAATCAGAATATCCTCAATTTTACGTTTATACTTTTTCCAAAATATTTGATTCAACACTTTAAGGGTCGTATTCCAGAACTCTACTCAATGCTCAAGTCAGGACTTGAGTATTGCAGTGAGCACTGAAAATCATACTCAAGTCCTTATCATTAGGGTCGTATTTCCAGTGCTTGAAATCATACTCAAGTCTGCTCAAATCCTGACTTGAGCATTGAGTACAGTTCTGGAATACGACCCTCAATGTTATGCGGTTGATTCCGCCAAAGCCATTTCAGGTTGTATAGACTTTTAACGTTTGATTTAATCAACGCTAAACTAAAACTTAAACTTAATAAAAATTCATTCAATAAAATAATTTGTAAAACTTAATGTAGCGTAAATTGGAATGTTTTCTTTGTAAAATTAAAAATAAGGTATTTAATTAATGACTATTGTAACTATACTGAAAAAATAGGGTGGTTTGCATTAATATTAGACATAACTGGTTGAAGACTGTACCACCTCAGTCAACCGTGACCATGGGACCTGTAAAGGGCCCGAAACGTCGGTTTGTTTGAAAAAACAAATATACGCGATTTAAATCCGGAAAAATAGTTTCATTTCCTATATGTAATAATCGCGAAAACCTAAGAACTCGATACAACGCTAAACTGTTAAATTTTGTAAAAAAAATGCATTTTGTTTTATTGGCTGGCTGTGCTAATTAAACATGTTAATTTAATAGCTACTTTATGTCCAATTCTCAATTATGTAAATATGAACTTTATTATTTTGTGATCTCAATTTGTTTTTGTTGCGTTAAATGTGCTGGTGTGTGTAGTTTAAAAACTACTGAGGCGTATTTGCTGCGCAAAGCTGACGACCACCGTTCATTAGCCCGATGCCGTCACGAGATTAATTTAACCAATGGAAAAGTGTCTTATTCACGATAAAATGAAGCACAATCCTGTCTCTGTAATTGTGGAATGATTATAAGTAAAAAAAGAGTAGTAGTAGAGAAAAAGCCATTATTACCACAGCAAAATAATTACTAGTTACACATCAAAAATATAAATTCCAAGATTGCAGATGAAGGTATTATCCACTCCGAGTGTATGACTTCCTTGAAGTTTAGGTATACAGGGTGAAAAAAATCAATGGGCCATAAGGGGGAAATACCTTGAATTCTGAAAATAAGTAATTTTACTTAAAGAATACCATTCTTCTATTTTTCTTTATTCGAATAACTACAATCACATTTTTAAAAAAAAATCTTATCTGAGCCTGGAACTTAACCGACTAAAAGCGCAAAAATATAAATACTCATTATTGTATTGACGCAATGTTTATTACTACCATTGATTCTATCGATTAGTCGAGTGATTTTTTGCATTTATAGTTGATTCTGTTCTCGGCTTATTTACGCTTTTAAATGATCTGTGAAAGTATTAAGAAAAATAAAAGAACTTTTACTTTTTGTAAAATTTGCTATCTGTATCTAAGATAATTGGCCTTCATGTCCCATATTTTTTCCACCCTGTATATATGTTTTCCATACTATATATATTTATTCCGATATCTCATCGCAAATCACTTCGTATAGAATACACGTTGCTAAGGAAATATATTAATTTTAAATCATGATTTAACCCTCCGTAAACGGATCATAACACAAAGCGTCTGCATTCTACGATTACCAGAAAATTCCATTGTTACCATAATATTGTTATTGCACGATGTAAACCCGTGCAAACGACTGTCAACCTGTTTTGTAAACTAGTGTAAACTATTGACAATTTGCATTGTAAACAGCACACGTGGGGTAAAATAACAGGCTATACAAGATCTTATTGTAAACTACTTCTGTATATGTATTTTTTTAAAGATGAATATGTGATACAAAAAAATATGGCGAATGTCTCCATCATCATAATTTCTACTGTTATAAGTTAGGAAATAAAGGGAAAGGAATTTTCACCTTTATATGAAATATATTTTTTTATAATATAAAGTGACAAGATTAACAAGTTGTGCGCTCGATGGTAAGCTACACTCCTGTCCATAACAGTTGCAGTGCCACTCAGAGCTTTAAATCGCAAAGATCTGAGGGGCACTGCCACTGCACCCGTCACCCTGAGACATAAGTTGACAAGCCCAAGCGCCTGTAATTTCACCGGCACCCTTACTCTGGAAAACCGGAACGCTGTAATGCTCACATTGTATTACCCTGGACGAACTCTCTCACAAGGAGCTCTACTGCTACTAAATAATATCATAACGCCTAGTACCGACGGAGCGAGACAGCCAATAAATATAAATAGCTATAATTATATGCTGTTGTCTCCATTGTCCTTGATTTGATCGCTAATATGCAAATTGTATATGTTAAATAGAATATACGTACATACACATAGGTACGTATCTATTTAACAATAATAATGTGCTAGACAAAACCAAAAATCCGTGGGGTTAAATTAGATCCCGTACGATAATAAGACCCGTGTCCAGCACGTATAAATGAGCTGATGATGATGATGGGACAAAATCAATAACCTGGGCCCAAAATCTTCTAATCTTCTTGAAGCTACTGGTCATTTATGATAATATTTGCTATTCTCTTAAAATCGAGTTGCAATGGCTGTTGAGGCTGAATAGAGTGTCAGGAATGTCACAAATGTCGTTCATTCATTTATCACTAATGACCGATGTTACCTTACTAAACCTACCATGGAAATTACTAAGCATATCTTAATTTTTATCTCGTTTATAATGTTAGTGGACTCGCCATTAAGAGTCGATTCTACCTAGTCTTGAATTCAAATGTTACCTGTACTAATATGGCTTATTTTGCTTGGGTCGAGCGGTAAAACGAAAAAAATGATAATCTAACTAATTAGTTGCTCGAAATGAGCTCCATTTTCTTGGATACACAAATTTAATATTTTAACGAATTTTTTTCGTTTTATTAAAATACGTTAAGATTTCATGGTTTTTTTTCATTTAATTAACCAATTTTGTAAGAGAGATTTAATTCTTATAATTAACCCTATCGATCGATGCAATAAAAGTACAGGGTGCATTTTTTCCAGATTAAAGCGGGTTCGATTCTTAAAAATTTTCGAAAATCTATGAATGCAGTTTTATTCCTTTTAAAAAATAAAGGATTGTTTCCTTTAAGTAAAAATTTCTATCTCCAGTATTTAGAGTACTTTCCCTCCAGGTGGCATTATAAATTTCCACCCTGTATATCCTCAATTTATCGAGTATATAATCAGTAATAGAGACGACTTGTCGTTTAATTTGTTTGAAAACTATTGTGCCATATAATTACTGTGACAACTGCGCTCCGATTGGCTAGCCCGAGTTCGAAACAATTGACGGGTGTCGTCAACTATTTCACTTCAAATCGACCAGTTAACTTGAGCTTTGCTATAATGGATGAAAATTGCAAAATTACATATTTAATATTTAATTACCGATGAAATGTGATTCAGTTTGTTTTGTAATTAGATGTTTTGCTGTTTCTCCACACCACCCAATGGAACAGCACGCCATTGGTAGAGATATTATCTTTATTACAATAAATACAGAATATTTTTGGAATATACGGAGACATACACACAGGTCAGTTGTTGGCGCTGTACTATTTCAGCTGTCTAATTTGATATTTCAGTGCAAACGAGAGTTGATGTTTATGAGTGATGTTTATGAGTGATGTTTATGAGTGATGAGTTGCCAGGAATGTGTGGTTCTTATTTCGTCTCTATTTCTGGTTATATACTTCAAAGTGATTGATTCTACACTTTCACCGTTATGCTGAATCAACCAAAGCCGCTTGAGGTTGTATAGCCTCATGAAGAGCAGAATACCAAAAATAATGCAATGGCAGTTGTTAGTAGCTCCACGGTTAGCCGCTGACAAGCCACTATCTTAACTTTTAGTAGAATACCAAACGTACGAAATCCCGCCATTACCATTTTATCGACGCACAACTGAGATGATTTAAATTCTACATACTTTTTAGAATAGTTCGGTTCCCAAACTGGTTCTTATATCTTCATCTAGCAATCACAGTGTTAATCTCTGGGCCAAGCTGTTTCTAGACCCCAATACTCGGTCTTGCGGCTTAGATTTTTCATTCAAATGTTCAAGTTATCAATAGAGAAAAAAAAATGTTTTCCGCAACATGACGAGAGTCCAAATCTTCATCATTCATTCGTCACCATCATCAACCCTCTACACGTCCCACTGGGTAGAGGGTCTTCACACGTTTCCAGGGTTTTTAAAACCTCTATTCGTAGCGATGCTTTTTTTCACCGTAAACCTTCACAAATGTATGCAAATTGAAGGTACATGCCGCCACAGGGAATCAAATCGTCGACCCCTCGGGACTACCACCGCTCACTAATTAGTTCAAATCTTACAAGTCAGTTTCTGATAGGCACAGATTCGAAGATATTAGATACAATATGATATCCATATAATAAATGTTTTTTACGATCACACTGATTCTTTCCTTCCTTGTCTTCTTCTTATCGTATCGATGGCATACAAATCAAAATCAAAATTTAAATAAAATAAAATAAAAACAAACAGCTAAAAATTAAATTAAAAAAATATAAAACACAATATTAACCTAATGGTGACCAGCTTGTGTGTGCTGCAGCAAGCCAAATAGGTCGTGTGTCAGTTCAAAATTTGCCCAAAAGTAAAAAAAGCACTGATTTTCAGACACCACCTTCGAAGGTAGCGCGTTGCGGTGCATTAAAAGCAAAAACATTGTTAAGTTAATGTAGTGTGCACGTGTGTTAGTATAGTAGATAGATTATAAAAAAAAAATTTGTAACAAAATAAATTGGTAACTAAAACGAGAGTAAATGGTACGTCGTCGGGTAGGATCTTTTCGTGCACCAAAAAACTTCCTTGTTAACTCTTCTTTTAAAGCCGAATCCATCGAAGTAATCATTCTTTCAAAACAATAATCAAAATTCTGATTAATGCCATTCACATTTTACAGGTGTTTTAAAATGTCACCCGTGTATAATATACAACTGTATTTATTATATATGTATAAGTTTTTGACAGCGTATGTATTTCTAATCATTTATATTAATAATTAACTAGCTTCTAACCGCAGTTTCGTCCGTATTATTACCTTAATGCGTTTGTTTGTTGGAATATTTTAAAATCGGCATAATTTTAATAATTTAACGATGTTGATGTATCATTGATTTGTTTTTTTTATTCAAGGAAGAAAGAATAAATTTATGTTTGGTCTTATTTTCTTCAAAGAAATATAATGGGACTTGATAATTAAATATTAATTGAAACAGTTTTCATTAAGCATTTGACGATGCACAAACTACTCGATAGGGTTTTGAGAACACCGAAAAACAGGGCGAACGTCTCCCACAATCGAAATTAAGTAAACATAATTTGTTGTTCTTTTTTTCCTGTGATACCCTGTAAGAAAACGGTGGCTTCTTAATTGTATGTACCTTAATTGCTTTGGTAGCAGTAGAGCTCCTTGTATAGTTTGTCCAGGAAGTGTTGCCAGTTCACCTTTTTCTGCGCCAAGCAGAGTTAATAGCCGTTAATTCCGAATCCGAAAAAATTCGGACATACTTCGGATGTCACTTGTGCACTAAGTCCAAATCGAATCCGAGAAAGTACGAATATCGCTTGTACACCTAGAGATAAAATGATCTCTGTAACATTTCGGACCGTCATTTCTGCGAAGCGGACGTAGTACACAAACGCTCGTCCTTGCATTATTGCGTTCCAGTTTTTAAGGGTACGAGTGCTGGTTACATTACCGTTGTACATACTAGTCTTGTATTAAAGACACTTTGGGCCCAGATTGTAAATTGCTTTGTAGGACAAAGATTCTAATATTATCAGCGGCATTACCCCAAAAACAATGAGAAACATAACGTTTGACGATAATGATAGAACATTCAAAATAGTTATTTTTGATATAAGTGCGGAAAGTAGTCATTATTCACGAGGCTCGAGGCTTCTTGGCCTGAGCCAGAGGCGAGGGTCAAGACGCGAGACAAGTGAAAATGACAAATCCGCACGTGTATCAAACGACGTTTTTTAATACATTTGCGAAAAAACTACATTGAAAGTAAAATAAAACAGTATTTAAAAAAAACTCATTTTCTGCTAGTAAATTAAAATAATGAAATACAACCACTGCAACCATTATTTAAAAGTCTATGGAAATATAGTTCTAACGTGCTGTTTTTGTTTATTTTCTGTAATATCGGTCTGTAACCACTTTTCTTATTATGAAGTCCTGGTACTTTTGTTCAAACTTCTTTAGGAACCCGTGCACGGTAGTGAGATACAATTTATCTGTAATACATAGAACAAATATATACATAAAAATCTCGCCTGTCACCCATTCAGGTGTAGGCAGAGACTGTGGACCTCCACTCGATACGTTCATTATATAGTATTTGTAAATAAATATAAGTTTTAATGACGAATGACTTACGTCACAAAGCACATAAATATTAAATAAATATACGACTTCTTTAGTTCTGTGCTTAAGATTTGAAACAACAGTAAATTAAAAAACAAAATGGAAAAGTAAAAAGCACTAGTGCGAAAATTCCAACTTTCGGCACGATTTGTAGTGCGAAAAATACCACGTTTTGAGCAACTGTATTAAAAATAATTATAAAGGTATTTCAAAAAGATTACGAAACAGCCCTTAAGCTTTAAAGTAATCATCACGACTTAGGAATATCTTAGATAGTACAAGTATACGACACGTTATGATATCAAAAACAATACCTAAACCTATGTATATATACATACATACGATGGGATTGGCATGATGTCATACACGAACCTGCTTAACTGGTCTTATTATATAGACATTTTATTTAGATTTTAGACTTTTCCGTCTGTTTGATTCGATAGTTATTATTAGATTTGGGCTTTTGATTACTCACTCTTGCTTTATGACAGACAACGTTTCCTTTAAACTGAATGATGAAATCTGTGATAAGAAATCGTTGTATTATGATAATTATGATATATTGATCCAACGGTGTGCACTATTGTTGCTAGATTAGAGGTCCTGTATATGGCGAACGGCTATTCTCTGCATGCAGACTTGTTCTTGCAGTTTCGAAACGTTTTAGCAGTAGTAGAGCTCCTTGTGAAAGAGTTCGCCTTGGGAAGTACTGCCACCTTACCAATTCCTGCCGCCAAGCAGTAATGTGAGCATTAGTTCGGTTTCGGCATATAAGATCTTTGTGCTTTAAAGTTATGGATAGGCGTATCGCTTACCACCAGGCGCATGACTTGTTCATCCCGTCATTTCGTATTTTAAAAAAGAGGCGAGAGTGAATAAGCATTATTTAGGTGTGCATGCTTCATCGTCGACCTTAGCCATTGACTTACAATTATATGGACGTCGGGTCCGCGCTAAAAAGTGTCCGAACTTATAGGGCGTTAAAATCGTATACAGAGCGTCATTCACGCTTTAGTCTTCGTTTGTTCGATTGACAGCGAAGCAAGCAAAATTAGACAGTACTGCGATGACATTACAATTTAAATTCAACGTTTTAGCTTTTTCATATTCCTTTACATGTCACTACGTTTAAATAGGTTGACTTGGGACATTTTTTTCGTGGTTTTTGTATTAGACCCGTCGTCCATTTATTTGTAAGACCTTAGCATTACTTTCAGCGAATGAGTGGTAAATCAGTGACATAAGGATGGAATTCTAATTCTATTATATTTTAGTTTGTGTGGTATACGATAAGACTATCTAAAGTCCGATGTATATTTTTTTGGGGATAGGTATTATTATAGTTTAGTAATCTATATTTCAATACAAATTTATCTACACAACGCGAGGTGGATAGGTCTGCCTGAAATGAGTAATTCAATAGTGCTATGATAATGAAAGTTGTATTTGTATTGTTTTCAGATCACACCGAGAGGACCGAGGATGCCAGGAGGACTGATCACGAGCGGCTACCCACTGGCTCACTCGCTACTGATGGCGAAGGTAGGTTTTCCTGGAATTTCGCCTTACGATACTACTTACGATATCCAAGACCAAAAATCTTGGAGGAATTGATGGACCCTTGGTGTGGCCCAGTGCTTATAGCTAAAGACGCTTGATGAGAAGGCATGGACAGGTTTGGAAACGGTATCTTTAAAATTGGTTGTAGGTATACGTTGGGCATCGGAGTTCATAATTTTCTTTCTTTTTTTCAAAAGACTTGTATTTAACAGCATGAAACGAAAGACCAAAAATATTCTAGATATCAAGTATGACCTAATATTAACAGTTATCAAAGAAGTTTTGAAAACGTCGAGGGTTTTAGTGTAATTTTTGGTATAATTTTTCGTGAGTTTGGGTGTAATTTTTAGTGTTCTATGTGTATGTGTTCATGGCCCCGTGACACAGGGTTTCCCTAGTGCGGGGTTCCCTAGTGTGTGCGTTATTTAGTTATTTTTAATGTTAGGCGCCAATTACTGTTCGCGGTGTTTTTTTTTTAAATGTTTTCATATTCAGTTTATTTTTTATACCCGTAGAGAGCTGCTAATTGGTAAAAAGGAATGACCTTTTGAACGATAAATTTTTCGCTATGACACTTTTATTTAGTTTGATATATTCCACACGCAAAATATTGCAAACACCAGCCCGTTACACCAAGTACCAAGTAGACCTATTCTTTCCTCATTCGAAATAAGACTATATAGTCTTACCTAGATTGTCAATAAAGGAGAATTTTCGCTGTCCAAAATAACGCAATTTTCTCAAACAATTTCTTTCCAATTCGCCATTTTAGTTAAATTATTCTAAATTCTATTGGGTATGAAAGGACACTTATAATCAACAAATAATTATTATTTCAACCAATAGTATTTTTTTTAACATCCGTAGAAATTTGAGACAAGTGCTGGGTAACCCAAGTTCATGACAAATATTTGTATATAATTTAAGTTAATAAAACTATTACCTCACTTTTTGTATTGTGTATTGACAAAGGATGAACGGCAGGATGTCCTCAAAAATCGACTCTAAGGGCACAAAAGCAGGAAGGTTTTAACTACTTTCATAATACATTTAATTATACTACTCAGAATATTTTAATCAAATGTGGAACAAAATAACATGAAAACAAACTAATATAAATAATCAAACTAGTCACCAGCACACTTAGGACACGTTGAGCGCGAGGGGTTTTGTCAGTTAACAACTTATTTTTGTGCAAGAGTAGGGTGTTTTCAAAGGTTTGATTTATTGTATGACTGTGTTTAATGCAAAGGTTCCAAAACTTTTTGTCTCGTAGACCACGTGGCTGTTTTTCTGTTTTGAGCAGACACCTCATTCTTTTTAATATGGATACACAGTGCTACTCACTTCGATAAGTTTACTGTATAGTGAGAAACTTTATATAAAAAAAAACACATTTTTTATGTGAAATGTTTACTTCATGGGTTATTTATGCCTATTAAATATGAAAGTATTATGTATTTACAGTGAACAGCATATCAAACTGTACACAATTGCTCGAATATCATCTCCAGAACAACTACACTCTGCGTAATGTGCATTATTCTATTTAGGGAAATTTAAAATTTTGCTTACGATCTGCTTAAATGGGGTGCCACTCTCGTGGACCTCCTATTTTTTCCGCTGACATGGTCGATATAGAATTTACATTACACGCATTACCTTCTTCACTATCTGAGAAGTCAATTGCAACTTATACATGACTTTTTGACTGCATTAATTTGTTTGTAGACACACGCTATCTTCCAAGGTTCATCAAACATTCGTTCGTAAAATCCAATTTCTAAACCCACATTAAGTAACGTAGCAAAAATCTCACCGCTATACGTGGTATTGCTACAATACCACCTGTGTGGTGGTAACCTTGACGATCGATTGAGGCCCGCCTAGCCGGCGCCTGGTCCGCCCCACTACCACATTACTACCATGACATGGTGTCGGGACAACGAAATTTTTACACTATTCTGCTTATTTATTAAACTGAAGGATGGTTTTGGGTTTTTGATTACTGTATCAATTGTAAAAGACAATATCAAAGCCTCACACGTCTCACTGGACACGGTCTTCTTTAGGGAGAGATAGTATACAGTCTGGCTCAATGTTTCAGACGTTATACGTTTTCCAAGGTTTGCCAATCGTCTTCGACATGTAGGTTTAATCACCAGCAAATTACGCTTAAATCGCCACGTACATAAATGTAAATTGTATGTAAAATATATAGTAAAATTAAGGATTTACACTGATTACTATACGGTTTTAAAACACGATTTCTAAAAATTTTCACGACAGACAAAAAACTCAAACTTACCTCGTAACTTTATAAGAAAGCCGCTATATTCAAAAGGTACTACTTTACGTACACCAATCATTGACTTACAATTATATGGACGTCGGGTCCGCGCTAAAAAGTGTCCGAACTTATAGGGCGTTAAAATCGTATACAGAGCGTCATTCACGCTTTAGTCTTCGTTTGTTCGACTGACAGCGAAGCAAGCAAAATTAGACAGTACTGCGTTGACATTACAATTTAAATTCAACGTTTTAGCTTTTTCATATTCCTTTACATGTCACTACGTTTAAATAGGTTGACTTGGGACATTTTTTTCGTGGTTTGCGTATTAGACCCGTCGTCCATTTATTTGTAAGTCAATGACACCAATGATTTCTTTTATATCAACTTAACTAAATATAACACGCATAGATAGTATACAATAGTACATTTTTCGAATGGCTTTAATTCCCTTTATAACACGCCTGTCCATAGTTGCAATGCCAGTCAGAGCTTTAAATCACAAAGATCTATAAGGTACTGCTCTGCGCCCGCCACCCTAAGACATAAGTTGACAAGTCCCATAACTTTTTGTAGCTGTAGATTTCCTTGTGGAAGAGGTAATCCAGGAAAGTACTGCTACTGTATCTATTTCTGCCTCCAAGCAGTGATGTAAGCATTATATTCGAAGGGTGCTGGTGAAGTTACAGGCAAATGGTCATATGGGACTTGTCAACTTATGTCTCAATCTTTGTGATTTAAAGCTCTGAGTGGAACTGCTACTGTTAGAGACAGGCGTGTCGCTTACCACCAGTCATACGACTTGTTCGTCCCGTCATTTAGTATTATAAAAAAATATCACCAGCACTCTTACACTTCAAAGCCGGAACGCAGTAGTGTTCAGTTGCAGCAGACATAGGTAAGGTGGTAGTACTTCTCTGGACGTACTTTACCACGTCTGCAGAAGCAGTAGAGCTCCTTGTGGATAAGTACGTTTAAGTTAAGTACCATTATCCTATGTTACTTAACTTTGGGACGTTTCGTAGACATTTTGTTTCCCCCGACTGAAATCTGATACTCGTACGAATTTCTCTAGAACAATAGTGTTATATAGTTATTTTTCACCGCTGAATCAACGGCCTGCAGCATCCAAGTGACACATTGGCATTGTCGCCCGAAAACGTTGGCTGGGATCAGATTAATGAACTATCTGTCAACGGAAACATTGTTAAACGTTAATTTGACTAAAATAACGATAGTTTGGTGATATGTAGAACAAGCAATATGTTTTCTTATCGATTATAGATATTAAACAAATAGATATAGATCTTCAATGATAAAGATTAATTGATGAAGTCATTGCAGAAGTTAAAATTGTAAATAAATTCATTCATTGTTTTCTTTTACAAAATGTGTGAATGATGACTTGGCATGGTTGGATCAATTCGTCGCCACCGTCTGTCAATGCGTCGATTAGCGGCTCCCTTCTGGAGTGCTTATGTCATGCTTTGTGAATTCTGTAAATACAAATGGTGTGATCACTATACGATATCCTAGGCGGAAAAGTACAGGGCTTATAACAAAAGTAATCATTGTGCAATTGGCCTCTGCATATATAATGGAAAAAAATGTACTTTCGTTCATTAGCTCGTGAGTCTACCACCATCACACCTTTTAGGTTATCAAAGGCGAGTTTGGTTATAAAATTTTATATACGTATATGATAATTGTTTGATGACTAATACCATCTCAGCTAGTCGTTATCATGGAACTTGTGGGCCTAAAACGTTGAAAATAATATAATATATGAGAATTATATCCGAGAAAATAGTTTACATTTCATATAAAGAGGCTAGAATTTAAAAGAAAGGCAGGTCGGAAGTATTTCGATCGAGTTCACCGACATGTGGGGTGTGGCCTCCGCTGAAATAATTCCAATTGCTATGTCTGAAAACGGGTTAATTCCAGCTAGCCTCGCTAACAATTGAGGTGGTTAGATTTCTGTAGCACGTCACTTCCAGCATAAATGCAGGAAGCTGCGCTGCTTCATTCGTCACGTACGACTTGAACCTTAGTGCCTGATTCCGGTGAGAATCTAAAATAGAAGCTTAAAATAATGATAATTGTAAATAAGCGTTTATTTTGGATAACAAGGTCCTTATAACCATACTAGTACAGTACATTTTACTTCTTGAGTTGCCCAATTAGAGTATACCACATGCATTGCTTTAACACAAAAAGGACCCGTCGACCCTGAAAAAATTTATCGTTAACTCTGATCGTTACAGTTTACAAATTATGGCCTAGAAGCTATCCTCGTCGGCAGCATCTAAACAAGGACGATTAAAGAGAAGGAAGAATTGGGTTTTATTTGTGTTTATTTGAGGTACCAATACATAACTAGTATGTTGGCTCAAGATAGCACAATTCATCTTTCGCCCGAGTTTTCAAGGGGCTCAGACACCATAGTGTCTGTAGTGAAAACTACGGTATATTATTGACGACACGCCATACACATAAAGATTTTTTCCACGAACGGGACGAACAGGAGTTAATATAGAACAGCAATTTCTGGTACATGTTATTGTGGCACTGGAGTATCTACCAAGTAAAAAGTTGGGCAAAAAGAAAAGGGAGAATGATCAGTAGAGCTAAGATTGAGTAGGTGCTGTTTACACTTACAATTTTGATGGAATAATGTATTCACAGTGCTCGATTCAGATTTTTTTCGTAAAAAAATAACTTGCCTTCATTAGTGTTGTTTAGGGCGAAATGTAGTGACGGGTAAAGTGTTCGTTGGTCAAAGCTTGTAACCGGATGTGCGACGTCATTGGAAGCCGTCTGCGTGACCTAGAATTAGGGGCTCTACGAGGCTAGCTCAGAAAGTTTCTTTCGTCTAGTTTTTGGTAGGCTTTTTAAAAATTAACAGTGAAAAAGTTTTTTACTTCAAACATCTAGAAAGAGAGCTTACCTATCATCTGGACACGGTAATTTTTTTCTACCAAAAACATTAGCATATTTTGTTATTCTTTTGCAGAAAAACCAAGCTGGGAGTCAGAGTGGTGTCGCCTAGCATACTGGGAGCTAACGCAGCGTGTTGGACGACAGTTCGGCGTGCGCGTGAGAGCGGTTGATGTATTTGGTGGGGACGGTGGAAGATGTGGTTCGAATAGACACGGGCTGTGTCTAGATGCGCTGGAGCAGAGAAGTGATGTGCCACAGGCTGAGCAGGTGAGGATTGCTTACTACATTGTATTATTTACGAACAGATTATGGATTGAAGGGAAAATATAGGGTTTTGGCAGAAAAGTCTCAATATTATCAAAGGGATCATGGTAGACGGAAGCAATATCGTAGTAGCCAAGAGTAATGGGCATCTGCAACAGGTAGAACCTAAGTGCTAACATTGTGGAGTATGAGGATTTGCATTTCAATAGCTTATTGTTCTTAAAATAATATTGAAGAATTTAGACCTAAAATATAAACCGAAATTCCTCGAATCAGAAAAACAGAATTCCATTGGTAATCTGTGTTCGTAAACAGTGTAGTATTGATTTAGCCGCGTGGTTGCGCACGCGCCGATAACCCTCGACATTTGATAAACGATCCACTCGTCCGACCAGTCGGTAAATTGTTTTGGTTTTCTGTTTTGCACAATTATTGCAACTTACTCGATACAAAGTAAATCTGAAAGTCAGAATGCTGATCAGAGAGAGAGAGAGAAGATGATGTAGTGATTATGATAGAAAAAGGATGCTTCGTTGGCTTGGTCATGAAAAGACGAACGTTAGTAATATGATGGAAATTTAGAAAATAGTCATAGTATATGCCGCTAGTGGGATCCGAACTACGGATGCCTTAATTGAGAAGCAACGGTTCTCCAACTAGACTATACGCCCGTTCTTAATGTATCTAATGATTTTCTTTTTTTTCAGGTGAAAAAGACGCGAGAAAAAATCGGTCTAGGTGTCACCCTGTCACTAGAGTCCGATGGAGTCTGGCTGTACAACCGCAGCCAAGAACCTGTCTTCGTCAGCTCTCCAGCTCTCGACGCTGCTGCTGCCAAAGCCCTGTTGGTCTGGCGAGTCGCTCCAGGCCATTGCCTATGCGTGTTCGATCCTGCATTACCACCTCCAGCGGTGTCTTTGCCGCATATTGGACCTGTAGATCCACGGTCTGTGAGGATCTCCTTTGCGAAAGGATGGGGTCCGAAGTACTCCAGGAGGGACGTCACAGCCTGCCCGTGTTGGTTGGAGGTGCTTCTAGCCCCGCCTAGCTGACGTAAAGACTAAAGTGATGGGTTTCTGTGTTTGTTTTGGTTTGTTACATTGAGGTGGGGTTTTTTGAACATAAAAAAATTAACAAGTCAATAATGAATGCTCTTTTTGTAAGCTTAGTGTGCGTTATTATATGCAGAACCATTTGAATTTCAAATAAATCTGCACCTCAATTTTATCAAACAAAATAATCGCGTCAATGTGAACAGTGGAAATAGACCAAAAAAGTGAAGTGAGCTGACATTTTGAAATAGTAGACTGTGCAAACAATTTTTGTTTATTGTTGAAATTTTGTATACTTACCAAGTCTTTGATGCTATGAAAATTATGGAACGTAGAGTTTTGATAATTTTGATAGTACTCGAGCACATTTAATAATAACAGTGCACCCAATAATTGCACTACGATACCCCCGCAGAATGAATTTCTTTTGGGGCATAATGGTACATAAAATATTTAGTTCAAAAGTTGTTTATTTAGTAAACAATAATAATATTGACTAAAAATACTGTTTTTAATATAAACTAGTCTATATCTATGTATTTAATACATAGAAAGTATGTGAGAGTCAAGCACTCACACGAAATGAGGCCTTGTTGTAGTGATTTGAATATTGTGATTAAAACATTTTGTCATGAATTTATTCCGAATTCTAAATATTATGAAATTGGTCAATGAAAATTTAAAAGAAAGCAGTGGGCGTTTAGAGTTATAATGACTTTTGCATTTCGTCCATCGTAATTCATTATTTCATAAAACATTTCATTAAAATCATAATCGAGGATCATTAATAATAATAAAATAACATTTTTTTTGTAATATTACTCGCTCAAATTGGAATAGCCAATTTTGGTGTGGAGTAAAATTTATTGCCCAATGTTTTCTTTCGGAATTTCCTCTGCCTTTACAATTTTGAGGCCTTAGAATTATGGGCCACATGCACCATTGTCATATGTATACAATTGTATAATATTGTATAAAACTCGGCTTTAAGACATCGCGAGACTGTATATATAAAAATATATGTACTATAAATATTTGTAATTAACTACCTATTTATAATTATAAAATTATGCCTTACCTTAGCACGTAAAATATATCTAAGTCTAGTTCGTAATTGTATTTCATTTTTTGTACAAATCTATAATTTGACACAATTTTATATTGCGCGTTGAAAAAAAAATTTAAAATGTGAAGAAGGCTGTGTGATAAGCATTTTAACCGACTCAGAATAAAAGGTAAATGTGTCGTAGTGATTGCGCGTTAGGGGAGAATACCTCTAGTTTGTTTAGATGCCTCATTCTGATCTTTTTTTTAGTTTTTGTAATCGAAAAAGATCTGCCAATGTTTTTAAATACATTTTTAATAAAATATAGTGCAATCATGTTTACAAAGACAGGTGGGAATCGGAACTGTCTAAAACACTGTGCCTTGTGTTGTATTCATATAATAAACCGAAATTTGTATAGGGTAATACAGTCAATTTCGCTGGCCTATAATACGAGTAAGTATATACATTTATATGTATACAATTATGTTATATATTAAAGCTCGAATTTAAGGGTTTTGCTTAAGACAAAGTGGGTTGACAATAAGATATGCATTCTAGTCTTTATAAAAATCTTGCTTTGTCGTTATTCACTAGGTATGTCCAATTGTTAGGCCATTGTAGTAAAGGGCCAGTTTGTGAAAAACTTTCGCAAGTGAAAAATAGTGTAATTTTGTAAATCAAATCTGGATTTAATGTATTGTGTAATGAATTTACACGACTTTGACCTTTAGCGAAATGTACATGGAAATGCTGTCACAAAACTCAAAACCCCAGTACGCCTTTGGGACCGTTAATAATGTTATTTATTTGGAAATTTTAATGAATTCTGCTATTTAGTCATTGCATTAGACTGACGTAGCAATTTAATAAAACCGTAACATATTTTTGAACAATGTACTATTTATATTTTTTCATCGGTTTGGTGAATTTTAATGGTTAAACTTTGAGAGAATTGTTAAAATATGCATTGTTAAAAATATGTTAAAGCTATAGTAATAATATAATGTAGATAATATTTCTCCCTGACTCGCCGGTGACACAAAAAACGGTTTATTTGAGGCTGTTTTATTTTATTGTTATTAAGAGAAAACAAAATCGATAGTCGAAATTTGAAAACTACATAGAACATTTCATATAATATATCTTGTGAATTTTGTTCCTTGTAGCAGTTTAGAAATAAATATCTTAACGGCATACTTTTTTGACTCGAGATAAGGTAGCCTCAAATGTAAACCAAAATGTTGTGAGTCTAATAAACGATGGATGAGATTAGGGTACGATAAATTATAAATAAAGAAAGAGAATATTTTTAAAAAAATTCGAGAAGTTTTATTTTATTTCATAGTAAAATAAATTTTCTTTTTTGTGAAAGTACAAATCTAACCACACTGGAACATATCTCCTACACAATTGTAAAAACGAAACAATGGAATTATTTTTTTAAAATACCTACCATTTAAAAAAAATATTTACACAATACTGCTTATTGGTGCCACTGCCGAAGTAACAAGTCGGTCTTATTTGGGCTTGATTCTTAATATTAGTTTATTCTAATTTCTTTAAATTTGTATTTGGTAGAAACAGGCAGGCCACGCCGATTGCTAAAAAAAAACATTATTATTACGAAAACGTAAAAAATAATTATGCACAGTGCCATCTAACGATAAACTTTTGTACTTTTAACGTCAGAAAATCTGCTTCTGGTTAGATGATGTAGTTCAAACTACGTTGGTTAGATGGCGCACATTTAAATTTACAATCTTTCCTAATGCATTAAAATGAGTGAAAATGAAACTTACCAGCTAAAACGGCTGTGATAGTAATAAAAGGCGGGAAACAACCGAAGCCTATTAAAGCTGGAAATGCCACCGTTCCTGCTATGGTGCCAAGGCGGCCGCACATGAGGAAAGTCACCATGGCCATTACTCTGGAATTAAACAATCATTTGATATCATGAAATAGTCAAGATATTTCTTTTCTGAAAGGATTTTTTATTGTAAGTAGTACGTTTTGTTTCTTATGTTGAACAATTTAAAAAATGAAGCAAAATTCTTAATGACCACATGACTGTCATAAGCTTTATTGTCAAATCCTGTCTTGCAAAGAGATATTTCTGAGCCTATGCACACGGCGTATATTATACGCTCTGACGACGCGCAGTAGACGCGCGTAACGCGATTCAAAAGTTCCATGCGCCTCAATTTGTATTTGAAATTGGCAGCAGAAATAGGTAAGGTGGGCTGGCAGTACTTCCCTGGACGAACTCTTTCACAGGTAACTCTACTGCTTTTAAAAGTGGAAGCAACTGGAAACAGCAACGTCTGCGTCTGCGCTGTATACTTTATACGTCAGTCGATTTCATAAAACTACTAGTTACCGGGTGACTATCCAATACAAGACATTACAGTGTCCTCGTTTGAGGTGCGTTTTATAAATTGTTTAGCATATGTAAGTTACCTTAATGAAGTAGGAAAGAGATCCACACAGATACTAGATAACGCAGCCCCACAAAGCGAAGTAAAAGCTAAAGCTGCCGTCACCATCGCTGCCACGGAGAAGGACCCTGTGCCCAGGAACGGCATCATCAGTACCGCCGCAGCACTGGCCACACAGCAGAAACCTGCTACGATTTTCTTGCCACACCTGTAAGGTTGAGGGTTACAGGTTATTCGAGGTTAGAAATTGTGACGGGCGTATATTTATATTTTGCAGAACTATTGCAAATATATTCGAGGATCTCGGTTGTCCAACGGTTTACGTCCTGGGTTCGATTCCCGGTAGGACCAATATAGGAAATGAACTTTTCTAAATTGTTTCCAAACTGGGTGTTCTGGGAAGTGCCCTAGAGTAAATTCCATTGTTCTGGTAATCATAGTACGTACAAGGAATTCGTTAGTCTGAGACCAGGCAATTCGTGTGGTTGTCTGGTAAGAAAAAAACAAAAAACAATCAACTATTTACATTTGAGAAGTAGGGACCGAAAAAGCAGGTAAAAAATTACAGTAGGTATATTTCCCAATCTTCTTTTTTATAATATTAAACGACAGGACGAACAAGTCGTACGCCTGATGGTAAGCTATACACCTGTTCATGACAGTTGCAGCGCCACTCAGAGCTTTAAATCGCAAAGATCTGAGGGGCATTGCCACTGCGCCCGACACCCTGAGCCATAAGTTGACATGTCCCATGTGCCTGTAATTTCACCAGCACCCTTACCCTTCAAAACCGGAACGCAGTAATGCTCACATTACTGCTTGGCGGCAGAAATAGGTAAGGTGGCAGTACTTCCCTGGACGAACTCTTTCACAAGGAGCTCTACTGCCTCTAAATCTATTGACCCCCTCTCGTCCTTTTACTAACCTATTAATCAAAAGGCTTCCAATCCCATAAGTCAAAACCGACCCCGCACCGACAATTGAGCTCTGCAGGTACGTCAGCATGTCAGTTTCTATCGGAATGCAGGAGGTGTCGCTGACGACGGGGGCCTGTGTAGGATCGATGGCCGAGCAGAGGGTCTTGTTAGAGTCTGAACCAATCATTGCTGCCAACTGAGGGTACCAAAGGCGAATTGTGTTCGATCTGTAAAAAAAAATTAATTCTTCAACCTGATCTGTAATAGATTACAAAGGTAGAGAAGTAAACTGAAGATCACTTAATAGGGGCTAGTAAAGGAACAACAAGGATAGAACAGCTTTTGTTGGAGTCAAAGCATTAGAATTGATTATTTTAGGTAGTTGGAGTATGAGAGACAGTTTATTAGAGTGGATGATGAAAATGTTGTTAAAATACGTAACATATACCAACCCAAACATGGCTCCAATGTGAATAACGCAAATGAGGAATAACCAAGGCGCGTGAGGTACTTTAAACAGTGGAGAGATCTGTGCCCAGCCGCCTCTTAGTGCTGCTATTCCTCGGCCTTGTTGCTCTGACTTTTCTTCCAATAGGTTTGTGATCTAAGGAGAGAAATTAATCATCAGACAAACGTACTGCTGCACCAATAGAATATACTTGTTCGTTTGTGCAGTATTGGTTGGAATCCGCTTTGATTGCCAGTTGCGAATCTTTCTTTGCCAGATTATAGTTCTATTATCTTATCTCATCATTAAAAGGAACAGTGACTAGAACTATGAGACTTTGGTTAATTTTCCATATTAAAAATAAATATTGCTGAAGGAAATATTTTGTAATTACCGGATAGTCCTCTTTCCGGTTTCCAGTGTTCAGGATGAAGATTTTCTTAAATACTTGTTTTGCCTCTTCGTTCCTGCCTCTAGACATGAGGAACTTGGGGCTCTCTGGAAGGAAGATGAATGCTACTCCCGTCATCAGCGGTACCATCGCTGAGGCCAGCAGAAACAGATTCCAGGCATGGATTACTGGCGATGAAAATACAATATTAATTTAGCAACATATAACTGATAAGTCTGTACCGTCGCTATTTTACTACATCAACGTATATTTTACCATCCTGGGCAATTAATATGGATTTGAATAAAAGATTTCACGATCTCTTGACGATGACGTTACAAATGAACAACATTAAAGTCTTTATAAAGTGAATTTTTTTTACTTTTCTCTTAGTGATTTAGCGTAATTCTCTTGAACGCGATTATTAGAATGATTTCTATTGACAAATCTCGTGTAATAAACTAAAACTCACCAAATTCTTGTCCAAATAGATAAACATTGATATCTCTAGTAAGCAGGCTCCAAGCTAGTAATGGAAGAGTAATGTTAGCAAAGGTGTAGAAGAGACTGGTTAACAATATAACACGCGCTCGATACTCGGTGCGATGAAGTTCTGCAATGTATGTCAATAGGACTGCGAAGGGACCGTTGAATCTGGAAAATAATGAATGATAATTTCCAATTTCAAAGTTACTGTCAAATATTTCTAATTTTCTACAGCAAATGCAGTTAGAAACAGCGAAAATTAACAAACCAAACAGTTTTGTATAAAGTTTTCTATATTTATTTAATGCATAGTGAATCAGATTAGTGGTACTCACAAAAAGCCGCTTGCGAATTTGGTAACGAGCAACATGGTGAAATTCTGGCTCATGGCAGCCATGATCTCCACCAGGCCTGAGCCGAAGAAACCGTATATCATTATGCAGCGCCTACCCAGTGTGTCGGAGAGGAATCCCCAGATCATAGCTGACGCGATCATTCCTGGAAATAATAAGACAGTCGTGTGTATATAATTCTATATATAATTTTTGGTCGTTATGCAAAGAAATCGAGTCGGCTATCTGCCAGTTTTTTAGGTCAATATACAGAAATCCTAAAAGATCTCAATAAACTGCTAATATTCTAGTCTTAAAAGACCGATTCTGCTGAGTAACATCTTCTTTTTACATCGTACCACTATTGTCTGATATTATAATTTGTCGTTAATTAATTAATATCGTCATGTCATTTAAGTAAATATTAAAAGAAGCATTTAAGCTTTTAAGTTGCATATCTTTGTTTGTCTTAATGTTCAGTACAACAACGCGTTCAGGGTTTTATTGGGTTTGCCACGGTACTGCAGCGCATCGGGCATGTTCGCGGATGCCCACACGGATGGTTTCCATGCTATCCTTAGAAAGAGAGCTGCCTCATTAATATGTCGTATTCGTTGCGGCACGAATGAGATTCTGCGCGTTGTGGCTGGTAGAGTGGATTGCCCCATCATGCTACATTGCATGAAACTGCATTTAAAACCATGTCGATGATTTATTTGATATTTAATTTAATTTGTTTAATTGTTCTAATTATCTAAGCTAATATTATAACTGTAAAATATGGACTGTAGTTGTCTGAGAATAAATGATTTTTGATTTTGATTTGATATATATATCTCATCCAACTACCTCTATTAGTTTATACATATTTATTACCACTAGTCACAGGATTCTTTTCGACGTGACTTTTTCTTATTATGTAAGGACAACGGCACATCAGACTACACATTTTTGTTCGAAAATCGCCTCCAGTGCAACGGAAGAAGATACGTCAATGTATAGCTTGAAGTGCTTGCGTGTGTACATGCTTCACAGTCACAGGTTGACTGTCGGTTTGTCAACTATACAACACTACACATAACTGCTGTGTAATGCGATATTTGTTCATTACAGCTAAATAGTAATTACCAGGGAAGTTATCGTATTTACTTTGTACTTTGTCTGTAGTTCATCAACACCTCATTCAGGAGTGATACACATGTCTACAAATATTACGTCAGGGCTGTCTACTTATAAACTAATTCGAAAGCAATATTTTTCTAACATTATATATTTCAAATATTTAACCAACTTATCTCTAACTAAACAATATAAAGTGTTTAAGAACATTACTATAAGAACAAACGTTGTACTAACAGTTACTATCGCGGGATCAAAGTTTTAAATCAAATATTTGTATAAACGCTGTCAATGATGGCAAAGGTTATATTTGTTTGTTGAAATATTCTCACAGCTTTTCCAGTTAAATATGTACGTTGATAATAGCAGAATTTGCCCTCTCGGTACTGCAGATTTGGGCTTCAAGTTAATTGATCTAGTCTGATGTTTTATACTCCTGAATGCATCCGTACAAAGTTTATTCCTGTTTATACATTGAACTATTATTCTTACAAATTAAAGTTAGCCCATTAACTCAGCGATCCAAAGGGTTTTTATTTGAAGCTCTCTTTGGCAACTTTTGTCAACGTTTGTCAACTCTTGTACAATGTTGATGTCTTCTTTATTAATGCAGTAATTGCGGTTTGAAGTGTCCAGCACTAATATATTTCGATCATTGGCTGAGTTTCTCCACATTATATATGAAATGTAAGTCTTTATAAGTCTATACACACATGTATGGTTTTATCTATATGTCAGACAATATGTTTTCTGTTTGCACTTTCAAAATAGTCTTTGTAAATAGCCGTGTTAAGATTACTTTCAAAGTTTCTTTACAACTTCATTCAAAGTTTTATATATAATTTTGTCTCCATTGTAGAGTTAAAAATACCTACAATACATTTTACAAGGTAAGGAACATCGTACAGTTAATATATTCATTATTTCGTTGCTTTTACGTAATAATATACTATTAGGAAAGTGATCAATTTCGTCACGTCCACTTATTTTGTGCACGCGTGTCCGTGCGTCACAAACTACTTTAATGTCATCGCGTCGTCTTTATCAAAGTTTGCTGTAGGATTTTCGTATTGAACAATGATTAACTTTGCTCAACAACGTGATACTAAATTTTCCTACTGTCTCTTGTTTTTCTACTGTGCTCACTTGCCTTGTTTACCGGTAAAACGTTTCAAACGTCTGTTTTGTGATGACACGCAAATAATTGTCTTTGGCTTAACATGTATTGTGTAGTTGGAGAATTATGTGGATAGAACAATTGTTGTGTCACTGTGTAAGGAGCTAAAGAAGATTTTAGGTTTTCTACTCTAAAAACTTTCAAGAAGAGCTTCAAGATAATCGTTACTTAATAGATGATTTTTTTATGAGACCAAATGACGGGACGAACAAGTCGTGCGCCTGCTGGCAAGCGACACGTCTGTCCATAGCAATTGCAGTGCCACTCAGAGCTTAAATCGCAAAGATCTGAAGGGGTTTGCCACTGCTCCTGTCACCCTGAGGCATATTTTGACAAGCACTATTTGTCTGTAATTTCACCAGCATACTTGCCCTTCAAAACTGGAACGAAATAATGCTTCCATTACTGTTTGGCGGCAGAAATAGGTAACGTAAGATGGCAGTATTTTGGAGGCACGAGGATATATACAAATGATAGAAGATATAGATGTCATATATGCGGACAGGCCTTCATACTGATTTGCAGCCTTAAAGGATATATGAAGAGCCAACATCCTGAGTATGTACAATAATAACATCAAATCACAAATCCCCATTGGGTCGAGTCTTTCTCAATGATTGCTTCTTCGACAATATAAAATTTTCACTTTGGTGTCCCTTGACGTCGAGCGGAGTGCTGTCCGAGTATAGATAGACATTCCCATTAAAAATGATTTTAAGCGTTATTAACTGACCAAAAAATGTAGGAACTGACCTCCGTAGGTGATAGCGTTAACAGTGCCCATGTCAAGCAAGCTGAGTTGCATATCGCACTGGGCTCTGGTGAAGATGTAGCTGACAGAGCTGGTGACAGATACGGCGCTCCAGAAGGCGGGTAAGGAGGCCAGCATTAGCACGATGTTGAAGCAACCATAGCCTGTTGCTGCTATCGCGGTTTCGAAGTCTGCTGGGGGTTCTGAAATTGATACATAGTCGACGGTTAAAATTTAAAAATTATTTTTACGTGAAATTACTCCACTGGTTTGTTATAATTATTAATACAAAGATCGAACTCTCAGAAAAAATCCCTTCGATCCGGCCGGATTCGAACCGACGTCTTCTAGCATACCGTGCCAGACGCTATACCAACTAAGACACGGAACGAACCAGCGGACCTCACGAATTTTTCTATGTGCTTGCGTCGTATCTTTGTATTTAGTTTTTCAACGACTAATTATAAAATAATTGAATATCAATTCAATAAAAATTTAAATACAATGAATAGCGACATCTCTAGCCGTGGCTGATAGATAGATAAAATATCATAGATTTGTCATAGATGGCGAAAATGAATAACTATTTATTTTTGAACTTGTTTGATAGGCCTACTAAATACAAAATAAAGGTAGCCGCAATGAGAGGGAATTGCACTGAAGAAGCATTAAAAGCAGCCATTAATGCTTAGGAAATGTCTCAATACTTGTAAACGGCCCAAAACGTTGGTGTGCTTGAAAAATGCGATTCAAATCCGGAAAAATAGTTTCATTTCATAAGTGTAACAATAGCGAAAACGTAAGAACTCGATAGCTATTAAAGTTGCTGCTCCTATGAAACCCCCTCATCGAAGACTGGCTCCAATGCGTCGTGTGCGGCTTTTGGGTTCACGAAAACTGAGGATTTCACGACACGAGAAAAAAGAAGACTTGGAAAAGAAAACACCAAATAAAAGATCTATCTAAGTCTAGAAATCTTACCCATAGTCCTATGGTTATCATACCCGGAAACCTCGGAAGAGATGGCCAATCGCAATTTAAAAAAAAAAAACAATTTTCAGGCTGGTCTCAAGACAATTTGTTCTTTTTACTGTTAAATAATTAATAGTTAATTGTTCAAAGTTTAATAATATCAAAGAAAGATTTGCAATGTAATATCTAAAATTTGATTTTGACAGCGTTTAGAAAAAACTATGACCGTCTACCCCAGTTTTACACACATTAAGTTGAAATTAATGAGTTTTAAATTATAATTTATGTAACTAGTTGATATACTATGACAAATTTGCAACACTAATAAAATAAATACATACTCTCCAATAAACATAGTACATACTAATAAGACGCTTTACCGATGCAACAATATAGTTAAAAAGGTCAATATCAACCTGCTTGGATAATACATTAAAGCTGTTACTCGCATGCAAGAGATATGCATTCCGTCGAAAGTTCGCCGAGGCCAGAGGTACGCACGGAAGTGAGTTAAGCATAGGGGTATTTGTAGGGGCTATTGTTATTTGACTCGTACCGCTCCCTAGTTCAAAGACACAAAAACTTAATAAATCTACTTTGCACGTAGGTATTGAGGGCTCCAGGCCTGCGATGCGTATTCCAGGTGGCTACGGACAAATGAACGGTACCTATACATTTTTTTGTGTCTTGGCCTGTCTAAAATCTCTGAATTTGAGTACGCATCACAAAGCCGAGAGTTTTTGAGGCTTTTGAAATAATAGCATCAACATGCGAAGCAAATAACAATTTATGATGATGAAGCAAACCAAGATCCCTTACCACAGTATCGCGTTAAAGTTTTGAATGAATAGTTGAGATGCACTAAGTTACTTTTGCGACTAAAAGTGATGACCTTGCAATTAGACGGATCAAGGTCAAACTAGTTATCTGTTATGGTATAAATACAGCTGTTCATATAACAACTGTGTTTATAACATGGTTTGAATAAACGGCATTCTTTTCTATTCTAAGCATCACTCAGCATTAAATACTATACAAGAGTTAGAACACAGTTTTACATAATAAATAATAATCAATATCAGACATCACATAAGTTGCTCAGATCCCAAAGTAAGTAGCTAAAGCAAGTGCTTTTTCCGATTTCCATAGCACAAGTGTGCTATGGAAATCGGAAACCACAAACACCCATACCTGAGACAATATACACAAGTTAGTTAGACCCGGCCGGGGATCGAACCGGAGACGGCGACATCATGAAAACTCGACCACAGAGGTCATATGTAAGGGCAAGTGTATGTAGAGTAGGTAGGGCTTAGATTACATAATCTCACACACACAGTACTAAAAAAAACCAACCTCAAAGTTCGTGGAGTCACATCTATTTGCCAAGTTTTATTGAAATTTTGACATCGGTTAAAAATACATACTTACCCTGTGCCAATTTCTCCAAATTGCTAGAAGACAAACCAGTCACTCTGAAAAGGTGGTCATGCGGTATCTCCTCTCTATTCGCCGGAGCTTCCGTGTCGCGTGTGGTCACCATCTTAACAACTACTGGTGTTATACCGATTGTCCAGCTGGTCGAAGCAATCGAGTACTTTATGACACTCTAGTGGCATTCTCATTACGGCCGACTAAATGAGGTAACCTAACAAACTATAATTTTATACACAACTAGACGACACCGTATCTTCAAAGTTTGCCATGGGATTACATCTTGTGCTCCGTCAACGGTATTCCTCCAGTCACAGTATCTGTTTTTGTAAACAGTATAATTCGAAAATAGTAACGGGCAAATACAATAATGATATTTGTTAATAATTGAAACGAACGCTCATTAAATATTTGTTGAGTAAGGAATGGGCGTGTTGTGTGTTTACCTTTAGCGGTGTCACGGCATTATTTGTGCGTGAAAGTAAGTTTAGGCTGAGTTTTAATCTGTATATTTTATACCGTGCTCTGGGTCAAAATCTAATAAACTCTATTTCATAGGTAATAAGTATAAGTAATTGCACTAGAAATATCACATTGATTGCATTGTACCACTCATTCGTAAGGCAGATTTCCCGGATTAGAATGAGTAAGTACTTTAAGAGATGGTTTTTTACATACACATTTGTACTCATTTACAACATTTATTTCAAATATCGTTGATCGAGACAAAATGTAAGAGCTACACGGGTGGCTGCCATGGATTTTTGTCATCCCTCTACACAGAAGCTGAATAATAAACCTTTAGCGTAAAGTTTTTTGTTTCACTATAGTTTTAAACTTCGTAAATGCAGCTTGTCTGTATGCGTTTAGTTTCTGTCGCCAAAAGTCACAGACGTATATGAACTTGGGCGGCTTGGGTTACATTTTCCTTTAAATGTAACATCCTTTGTCTTATCGAGTTCTTAGGTTTTTGCGATTGTAGGATAGGATCATAGGAAATGAAACTATTTTTTCGGATCTAAAGCGCGTATACTTGTTTTTTCAAACAAAACGTCGTGTCCATGGAAAAAACACCGTTTGAAAAAAAAACAAATATCCTTTGTCTTGTTTACAGTTTATTCGAAATTGATTTCTTTAACGATCTATTTAGAGACTCAATTATAAATTTTGGGTTGGTGGTGACATTACCATGTACAATGGTTTTATAGCCATTGTACCCTCGTCTTTTCATTGTGAATGTGATGGCATCATAACATTTTATCAAGCGCCACGTATCATAATACACGTCGCCGGTCTAGCGCGTGTCGCACCACGCGTAAGTAGTAGGTTTCCGTACGTTTTAAATGTGATTGCTTTACAAGTTCAATTCTTTGTTTCTATGAAGATGAAAGAAATCACAAAATTTTCATCACCGTCAATAGATCATTAAACAAAGACGATTTCAATGGCTATTTTGTACAGGTTAGAAGTTCCGAGTGGCATTGTCAACCATTTTATTGGGTGTTACATCTCGCAAACGTAGTAGATAAAATAATGGTGTACAATGCTTCTTCAATAAACACCAAAAAATAAAATCGACACTAAGCGGTATTTGATAATGTAGGGAAATAGAGCAAGCAATAGTCCAGTTCCGCTCTTAAAGATAGATGGTTCCTCATTTCGATCGATTGTCACTTGTTGTTACTCCTTCCCACGACATAAACATATACTATCGATTCGTCGTTACGATCAATCTGAAACGAAGTATCGTGAAAACAAATCGTCTCCTATATAGGCTCCCATATGGGAGCTCTCAATAGCAGTAGAGCTCCCTGTGAAACAGTTTATCCAGGGAAATACTGCCACCTCACTTATTTCTGCCGACAAGCAATCATATGAGCGTTACTGCGTTCCGGTTTTGAAGGATAAGGTTATGCTGGTGAAATTATAGGCACATGGGAATTGACATCTTAAGTTTCAGGCTGACGGGCGTTATCACAGACCACATAATATTATTTTTAAGTTTATCTTGTCACCTCGAGATTGTCTGAAAAAGATTGCTGTACCCTGAGATTGCTGATCTATTGTACCCTGTCTTTGGTATATTCTTGAGTGCAATAAATAGTATTTAAATTGCACTACAAAACATTCAGTTCTAAAAAAAATTGTGGCTCTGACTGACTGCAGTGGTTCATACAGTACACTGTTGACGAAGCAACTCTAAAAAAGAACGTTTGATAAATATCTCATACAAACAGATAAAAAATAATACAATGACGTTCACATTTTTATTTATTTGTAAATATTGTGTGCATTGCTAAATAAATAACTAACACCGAAATTTAGTATTCGTCGAAATTTTTAAAAGTAATAGGTATACTTCACAGGGCTTGAATATATTAAAAATCTCTTGTATCGCCCTTAATGAGAGTGCTAGGCATATTATAAGCAAAACCAAAAATATGTCATGTAAAAAACAGGTTTTTATGGGTATTTTCGTACCTATTTCGCATCCTTAGCTACATGTGATCAAAGTCTAAAGACAGTGCTTTTATCACATGAAAGTCATAGCAATAATTGACCACCTTCGTCGTGGTCGAGTGGCTGGCACATCGGTTTTCATAGTGTCGCCGTGTATGAGGTGCCAGCATTGATTCTCAGCCGGTTCAATGTAGAAAAGCTAACGTTTCTATATTGTCTCGGGTCTAGGCAATACTAATCATTAGGATATTATACTTGTAAACAAGGTCTAGGTGTTTGTGGTGCCGTCATTGTTTCCCATTTTCCATAACACGAGCGCTTTAAAATATCGGCACGCTATGATAGCCGTTTTGGTGTTGGTCCGCTCGTCAAGTTTCGTATTAATTCATAAGTACGTTGAAGGAGCTAATTGACGTACATTGTTATCAATACTGAAAACTTAGCATTTGTTTATCGAAATTTGAAATTTAAAAAAATGAAATCTAATAGAACGTCTCTTACAGGATCGCTGGCCAGCACCACTTTTACCTCCGGCAAATTCGTGTCAATGCTCATGCAAAACAAAGCAGCTTCGAAATGACGATTATTTTCGTATCGAGTTCTTAGGTTTTCGCGATTGTTACACATAGGAAAGGAAACTATTTTTTAATTTATTATTTATCTATAGCGAAATATAGGGTGGTTTGCATTAATATTAGACATAACTGGGTGATGACTGTACCACCTCACTCAACCGTGACCATGGGACCTGTAAAGAGCCCGAAACGTTGGTTTGTTTGAAAAAACAAATATACGCGATTTAAATCCGGAAAAATAGTTTCATTTCCTATTTTAATTTTTGTTTCATTAAAACCTTTTAATTAGCTACCCCTTCCAATACTAGTTATAAATCTAAAAACGCATGCGCGACTCGAATTTGATTATATTCTTTTCGATAATTAATTGAGATTTTACCTCACTAATTGTAATCTGTCAAAACGGCCATCATAGCGCGCCGGTGCTTGTAATGATTAAATGCAAAGATCGAACATAAAGAAAAATCCTATCTACCCGACAGGACTCGAATCTACGACCACGGGATTTCGTCCCATCGCTCTTCCAACTGAGCTGAGGTCGAGTTAACCGAACCGACGAAATTATTCTAGGTATCACACGTCATACGTCCCACTGCTGGACACGGGTGTCAGCTACCTGACGGTTTAAGGTCATATCTTTATTTGAGGTGCAGGTTTTATTGTCGGTGGTGTATTTTTTTACTGTGTTTTTCATTATAAGTAACTGTGCTTATTTCTGTTCTTTTTCTCAATTCCTTTCTGTATTTTTGCTCATTTCTATCTTTTGCCATACCCTCCATATCATCCACTTCAACTGTATAAACGACTAACTACATTATTAACCATTTTTGATATTCATGTGGTTCAAGATCTTTCTTACTGGTAGATGCATTTAAAGTTGTCATATATTTTCTGTGTACTTCTGTATAATTAACTGATTTATCTACCAATGTGTAGAATGTATACATTTAAGAAACGCCTGTTCCTTGAAATATAAATTTTTTGTACAGATTCATTATTTTGCTCATACTTAATCATAAGGAAATATTGTGCGTGAAGATCTCTCACAACTGCTTGTAGATATTTTCGCATTTTATTTTACACACCACTAATTAAACTTATATTCTCTTTTATTCACGCAATTTTAACTATTTGCGGGTTGGGTTAACAATCATAATGGACGGACAAATTAAAAAGGTTTCCAATCCAATCATATATAAAAAATATTTTAGAATAAAGTTATGTACAGAGGTCATGTTGAGCCAGCTCCTGTTTGCTATGATGTTAAAATAAAAGTTTCGCATTTGTGAGATAACGTGTTTTATTAATACAAAATACAGCTGTGTAGTTCATATTTGCGGTCGCTCGGGCCGCGTGCTCTTCGGCAGAATTATGCAGAGTAGACCACTCGCTGCAACAAACAAACAGGTACGCATTAATAACATCATAATTATTGTTGCTATTCATTTTCTGAACTGAGGAAACAGAGGTAGTTTCCGATTCGGTTTATTGTAAGCAGAGTAGCATTTGGGCGTGACAAAGAAGTTAAACCACTACCAGCCACTAGGTTAAATTTTTTCGAGCCTTAATCCTGCTTTATGTGAATCTGATTCTTATGGAAAATGTTACAATGATTTCATTGACTTCAGTTAAAATTTGTGTGCAAAGGTATATATAAAGGTCCTCACTTATAAGAAGCGTGCCAAACATATAAATGGGAACGACGCAGTGCTCGTCGACCAATGCCCCGAAGATCACGTTGCCCACGATTGCGCCGATGCGGCCGCACATCACCGTTACCGCCATCGCTGTGGCTCTGTGAGTAGGAAGAAATTATTAGAATAGCAGCATCAACAGTCAATTGGCCAATGTAGAAGAGTGCTAACTCAATAGAACTGGGATGGAATTCGTCGAATAGAAACCTGCATGCACCCTGTGAATGAAAGTCTTTGATTCAATTAAATGATTTCACAAGCTTTTGTATGTCACACTCTTCTAATCTAGTGTGCTGCAACTGCATTATTTATTAAACAGTTGGATAAATACTTACGCAACTTTAGTGGGGAAGATCTCACAAATGACGCAGAACAGCACTGCCTCTGTGCAGCTGACGATGGCCTCAAAGATGCAAGAGAGAATCAAATTTTGGAAGGAGGAGTAAACCAAGTTCAGCCCTAGCGCTGCACATCCGGAAATCGTCAGCATCATCACTGTAAGCAAAAATAAAGTTTCACGAGGAAGAATATACTGTGTTCATCGTTTGATTGTAATCAAAATGTCGAAATATCATAAAAGTATGAAACAACACGGCAACAACGCGCCCCGACTACATCGCTCAAAGGAAACACTGTCTTACCTAGCATGAGCTTCTTGCCGACGATGTTGATTGAGAGGCCAACCGAAAGCGCAGTGGGTAGGCAGCTTAGGGCCACAATCAAAGTGTGGATGTACACTTTGTCGTCCAAGACACATGATTGGTCCTGCAAAACAATTTATGTAAGTTTTTCAGTCGTGCATAACGCTAACGCTGGATTAATATCCCATATATCGTGATGCCGCAAAAAAATTGGTTTCAAAACAATATAGACGTAGATGATATTGAAAACTAATAGTTAGCAAAGGTATATACGTTTAATTATTTGCATTACCACTTCTAGTGAAGTTCGTACTGTGGTCAAAAGGCTCTCATTCAGAAGGGACATGGTCGCCCTTTGCGTGAGGTTAGCCGAGACTTCGCACACGCCTGCCGGAACGTCCTTATAATATGCCGTGAACTGGCTGAATCGCTCGAACAAGTCCGGAAACCACATCATCAGGGTGTAGTAACTGAAGACAAAAAAATGATAGTATATAATAAACTGAAGAACATGGAAATGTCTTACACAAAACTGACACCTAACGTAATGCGTTGGGTGATATTCAACTCACTAGAAGCCTCTATGGTGCGTAATCAAAATTCGAGTTGTGTCCTTTAATTTACCTGAACATAAGGCCAAAGTCGACAAAGCAGCACAACACCAAAAGTCCAATATAAGGAGGGGAGACCAGCATTTTCTTTCTGTCCCAGAAAGCCTGCAGTCTCTGCTTGAATGTCCTCGGTGGTTTGGTTTCGTTATTGTTGTCTGCTGCTACAATTTCTTCCTCGTCTCCATCTTCGTCAGCTCCAATCATCGTTTCCACCTATGAAGAGTTCAAAATTATACGGTATAAAATACTTTTAGATAGATTTGATGTTCTATTTCGTAAAGATTTTCCAACACCAGTAGGTTCTTCAACAAACGGAAATTAAATCGGAATCTTGATCAAGCCTTTTTTTAAAGACGAATACGTACCGGAAAGTCCTTTTCTGTCAATTTGGTGTTCACGACGAAAATCCTCCGCAACACCTTAAGCGCTTCTTCAGGCTTATGAGCATGGAGGAGGTATCTTGGACT
Organism: Hyposmocoma kahamanoa; assembly: GCF_003589595.1. Taxonomy (NCBI): domain Eukaryota; kingdom Metazoa; phylum Arthropoda; class Insecta; order Lepidoptera; family Cosmopterigidae; genus Hyposmocoma; species Hyposmocoma kahamanoa. Next base: position 930,206 of record NW_020654878.1, on the reverse strand, counting down.
TTCTGGGAACGGGATTAGAAGCAACACGACTAGGAGACTTGGGATCCCGCAGGCTGCTACGAAGACCCTCCATGACGTATACTGGAACGCTGCTTCTGGAGCCGTCCAGTTGTAGAAGGGATCCCGGATGATCAGCCAGGCGATACCTAAGGTCGTTCAGAAAAGATGGTAAATTGAAAAATACTGCGAGAGTTTTCCGGAAATATTATGTTTATACGAATACTCCGTGAGCCAATAATTCACTGGTCGCCTCTTCAAAATCTGAGGCTTAAACTAGGATTAGAGTTCATAGAATAATAATTTCATATAGTATAAAAGCTTTTACAAATTTCTGTTCAATTCTTAATATTTTCTATAAAAATGTGACTTGTGAAGTGAGATAACCTAGAATTTGATTTATGGCAACTAGAAACATTAAACTTTCAAACAAAATCTTATTACATGATTTATTTATTTCTAAATTTTTTTACTAAGCAGCGATTTACGAGGTCCAATGGTATTTTAACTGCCTCCGTGGCCCAACGGTTACCATGCCGGACTGCCACGCAGAGGTCCCAGGTTCGATTCCCGGGCCAAGAGAAATATTTGTAAGGCCTACATTTATTTCTCTCGTGAGTTTGGGTGTAATTTGTGGTTGTCTATGTTTGTGTCCATGGCACCCGCGACACAGGGTTTCCCTAGTGCGGGGCTATGTTGAGTGTGTGCGTTATTACTACTATTACTACTATTATATTTTAAATTGCGGCGAAAAGAGCCCTACGATTTATCCTACTTATCAACAGTAAAAAACATTCATGTTTGTGGACACGTGGACGCTTCACAAGACGAACAATCAACAAACTTAGACAAACAGTGCTATAAGAGCAGTAAATCACAACACATGCACTTTAATAGTCCATAGTCCACAGATGGTGTATATGATCAGAGTAATGACTAATTTAGTATTGGCAATTAATAGAGTCAGAAATATGGCGACTAGTTCAAATTGGCACAGTATCAACTATTCAGTGACAAACAAGTAGTAAAAACCGCCTGTGAGATGATTTCAAATGTCTGTCCAACAGGAAAAAATGGAAGAATAGATACGATGCGAACTAGTTCAATGTTTGTTTTTACATTCCGTGGATTCCTTTTTTTTACCGACATTGTTTGTATATAGATGTTTTTAAAAATAAGAGTAAATAAACAAGCGAATATATATATAGCTCAAAAATATATAATCCCTGTGATTCCATTTCATAAGGCTAGTTCAAGTGCAGTGGTTTCATAAGGCCTAGTTCGATTGTAACTACAACACTATTTTTAATTAGCCTATTATTGGGTCTCACAGGGCTTGTCTTTTGGACTTCCAAAACTCCCGGTTTAACGCAATATCAGGCCAGTGGTATTCGCGTCTAAGACATCTCGCCGTCTTGTCCGTCTCGTTTTCGCTATCCATTCTGTGGTTGTGGCTCCGGTCAAGTGGCTGTGTAAGCGCATCTCTGTGGGTGCATGTGCGACAGACGTGACCAGCCCAGTCCCATTTCAGCCTGACAATCCTTTTCCCAACATTGGTTATGCGTATCTTCGAGCGCAGCACAGTGTTACGGATTTTATTTATCCTCAAACTTTAATTGATACTAGACTTTTGATTTTCAGTCCGAGGCTATGTTTGGGCACCATTAGTATAGATGGGCTGCTAAATTACTATCACACAATTCGACATACAGACGAACGTATCGTGGGTCGATACGATCCAATGTTTGCGGCTACTTATAATAGGCAATTACGAACAGAGGGACATTTGGACAGGCCGTCATGGCCGTTCCGCCTATGAGGCATACGATGTTTTTTATTAACAAATAAATTACAATATCTTTTAAATTTATGTAAGTCACGGTATCTGTGACTAAGTACGTACCTGCCGTATAAATAATGCCGATATTTACGATTGCTAAAACAATGAATAATAATAAAAAATCCAGCCTTCTTTTTGGGGTTCGCGAATATGGCGCGAGGCGAAGGCGACACTGGCCGATTGACAGATAGTCCGCGTTCATAGTGGACGATGGGAACGTAGAAATAAATAAAAAAACATTACCGCCTTCTAAACTAGGTTAAAAAAATATCACCTAGTTTTGCTGCACGTTATACATTATTTACGAGCTAGGGTGATGAAATTTATAGACGTACCTGGCAGGAAAATAGTGCCAATAGTCCAAAAGACTTCAAGCCGGCAAAGCATGACGTCACGATGACGAAGCGACAAAAAGTCTCCAAAGTATGGGAACACCAATCCCGTGGCGCCGATGATGCCGAAGCCGGAGAAGAATCTGCAAGAACGTCAGTCTACAACCAATAGGCAGGCATGGGAAGTTCCAGGCACGAATCAATGGAGGTTTAGAAATTAGGAATAAAATCAAATTAAAAACTGAGGAAGTGGCAGTATTTGGCAATAATTGTTACATACATACCACCAGGTCTGTCTCCCGGGGTAACAAACCTCTTTCTCCTTTTTCACTTGCGTCAGTCTCTTAATACAGGCTCGTTTACTTTTAGACTCTGATACTGATTTTTTTAAGGACATCCCCAATTTGATCGAGACATACGTTCAGGTCTGTGATGACATATATACCTATCCTCATTTTCCAGTCCAAATTCGTTCTATAAGTCTGTGCCGTCGATTTACTAACATCCACCCTTTCTATATGACCAAGCCAACAAAGCATCTATTCCTGTCTTCAGGTCACTACATCGTCTTGCACACCACCACGTTCCAATATAATATACCATACGTGACAAACTAATATATTTTTATTTAGATTTCAATCCAATATTTCATAGTTGTATCGTTACATACACGCAAATTTAAGTACTCATGTTTGGAACAAAAATTAAAAAAATGTTCTCCATTTTAACTTCATCAACGAGCCAATTTAAAAACGGCCAATTTGAGTCTATCAAGTAATATGATAGATACCTAAACGCCAAGAAGGCAGGAAAAGACTGCATTAGACTGGATATAAAAGCTGCAGCAGCGTCTACGAGTAGAGCACCCATGATGGCTTTCTTCCGCCCTCGGGCGTCAGCCAGGTTGCCCCAGAAGTACGAGCCCACGCACATACCTGCAAGCGAAAAAGAGTCTCAGTGAAATTCGTCAAGGGCTCATAGATCCCCATGAAAGAGAGCTGTGGTTTCAAAAAAGGTAAAAACACTATTGACGTATGACCACATGTGGTTTTACACGCTGGATCTACTTGTTCTCCTTTGTAAAGCAGGTGTTACGTCTAAACATTACTCTAGTGCTACGATAAAACCTTACGGTTTTACTTGTGTCATTAGTTTAAGATTGACGTTAGTTTCGCACGACGTTTTCATTTAATACGAATTATCATAGTAATCAAGTGAGAAGATATCTTACCGGATACTGATAAGTAACCAGTAGACCGAAATTACATTTTCCAGAAATTACGTTTGCTCGAATTTTCATAACCTCGAAAGTAATTTTGAGAGGATTTTTTTTTAACTTAACCTAACCTAACCGAACCTAATCGTGTCTTTGCGATAAACATCCAACATATCCTGAAAGTTTCGTTATAATTTTTGGTGTAATGAAAATTCGAACAAACGTTGTTTCGGAAAAAAAATAAGTTTTGTGATAGGTTACCATCTTACCGATAAGCGGTGTGGCTGTAAGACGGCCCTTGTCTGAAGATTCTAGATGGAAGTCGCAGGCGGCGGCAGGCAGCACGAAGCTCAGCGTGGTCGTGCTAAGAGCGCAGACCGCGTAAACCGCGCCACACGTGCATAGAAGCAGCCATTGGAAGCTGCCATAGCCTGAAATACAATTATTTTTGTTTTTTTTCAAGAACTTTTGGGCACGGAACTTCATTTAATATGCAGGTTGTATTTTACATAGCATTAGAGCTCCAGGGAAGTTCTGCCAGCTTAACTATTTCTGCCGCCAAGGAATAATGCTAGTATTGAAGGGTGCTGGTGACGCTACAGCCTCATGGGACATGTCAATTTATGTCTCAAAGTGACGGGCGCAGTGGCAGTGACCCTCAGATCTTTGCGATTTAAAGCTCTGGATGGTACTGCAACTGTCATTGATAGGCGTGTCGCTATACATACATACCACCATGTGGGCGCCTTTGCTGTTAGCAGTTAGAAAAACGTCAAGTAAATCAGCGCCCTCTATTGGCAATGTCCAAAACGACGATGATTAATTGATACATTGATGATGATGATTGATTTGCAACGATATTTCGCTATTTAGTGGTACGAACGCACCCCGTGAATCAGGTGGCAGGTGGTGGCGCTGGTTAGACGATTACGAGTTTTATAGGAAATTAAACAATTTTTCCGGATTTAAATCGCGTATATTTGTTTATTCCAACAAACCGACGTTTTGGGCCCTTCTTGTACCACCTCAGTCAACCGGGACCATGGGACCTGTAAAGGGCCCGAAACGTCGGTTTGTTTGAAAAAACAAATATACAATTTAAATCCGGAATAATAGTTTCATTTCCTATGTGTAACAATCGCGAAAACCTAAGAACTTGATGATTACGAGTTTTGTTCACATTCGCTCCAGCCGCGATTTCCACGTGTCCTAATGGTGAGAATTATCACGCCTGAATCACATCCTGTAATTGTCTTCCGTATTATTTTGTGTACTTGCATGACCGATTGAATTATATTAGACAAATTGAAAATAAACATATATATCAAACTGAAGTTGTAATTGTATTATGGAGGGCGGGTACGAGCCAGACGAACAGGGTTCAGTTTCACTCTCCCTGGTTCTAAATCCGACATACATATTACTAACATCATAAACAAAAAAAATTGTTCCATGATTTTTAGTAATTCACCAGATTTGACGTTCATGCGAAAATAAATATATTTAAATAGATCGCTCTAAACGGTAATACGAGTAGCTCTGTACAGGATAGGGGTGGGAGTCGAACCGCTGTCTTCTATCAAACCCTGGCAGACGCTAACTAAGCCACGGAATGAACCAGCGAACCTCACGAATTTTTGTATGTGCTAGTTGTCGGATCTTTTGTTTAAGTAATAAATTTGTTTTGTTTTGATTTAAGTTGTAAAAAAATACAAAACACTGTATTTGTACTTGCAGTGTTTCAATTTGACACGCTAACATAGTTTCATACTAAATAATCCGTAAGTTTCGTGACACACCGGGTTATGGTAAAAGGAAATCAAAGCGTATAGCCTCGCGAAGCGAACCTTGATCTTCAATATTCCATTTTATCGCATTGCATTAAATAAACTTATTGACTATGAATTGATATTGGCCCTACACTTGAGTCAATAGGCTTGTTACAATCAATTGCTGGTTTCTATTCGCCATTATTGGCAAGTATCTATAAATCGTTGTGTTAAACACTCCCAAGTGCAGCGGTTTTTATTAATGGATTGCATATTCATTTTGATTTATGTACAGTACTATTATAATTATTAATACAGAGATCGAACACTCAGAAAAAATTCCTTCGATCCGGCCGGATTCGAACCGACGCCTTCTAGCATACCGTGCCAGTAGTACCTATCACAAAGTCGAATAATTTTTTTCCGAAATAACGTTTGTTAGAATTTTCATTACACCGAAAACCGAACTAAAACGAAACCGTTGTTCTTTCATGATATGTTGGATGTTTATCGCAAAGACACGTTTAGGTTCGGTTAGGTTATGTTAAGTTAGGTTTAAAAGAAAAAGTATTTTCCCCTCAAAATTTCTTTCGAGGTTATGAAAATTCGAGCAATCGTTATATCTGGAAAATGTCATTTCGGACTTCTAATAGGTAACCCGCAAAGATCTTAGAGGCACTCCCACTGTGCCCGTCACCCTGAGACATAAGTTGACAAGTCCCATGTGCCTGTAATTTCCCTTCCGAATCGGAACAAAGTAATGCCCACATTGCTGCTTAGCAGCAGTAAATGGTATGGCCTACATTTATTTCTCTCGTGAGTTTGGGTGTAATTTTTGGTTGTCTATGTGAGTGTCCATGGCACCCGCGATACAGCGTTTCCCTAATGCGGGGCTATGAGTTGTGCGCGTTATTATTAAATCAATAGTAGGACATAAATAGCAGTGGAAGAAAAACTAATGAAGTAATAGAAGATAAGTAGAGCAGTTAACTTTACGTAAACTAATGCGTTCTACTCAAAATTAGCGCTGGAGTTCAAGGCAATGCTAACATATAGGGAAACCTTAAAAAGTAACGAGAGGTTACTTAATTAATGAAGTAAAAGTATCGTTAATTCTTTCCAGTCAATTTATATTTGAAAACATTGTGTGTGGCATTATTTCCGAAACACATTGACAGGGATAAACGTTGACTTCAGAAACAATAATCTCAGTACAGAGTACTAAAAAAACCGACCTCAAAAATACGTGGAATTACATATAATTACCATGTTTTATTGAAATCGGTTACCGGGTAGTGCGCAAACCCGGATTCATCCCCTAGTTCGCCACTAAAATGTAATAAAAATCGGTTCTCACTTCTCAAAGTATATCGAGAGAGAAAAGCACCTTGAATTGGAGAATAGCAAAATCAACCATTACAATAATTGCAGCTTATAATAAAATTTAGGCGCTATTTATGAAAATGAATTTTCATGCGTGAACAGCCACTCTTGGAGGTGGATGATTTTCTTCAAAATTAAATGGGACCACTATGGAGATACACTCTTTCCAACAAAAAAGAATCATGAAAATCGGTTCACAAATACCGGTGTTATCGCGTAACATGCATACAAAAAAACATACAGTCGAATAGAGAACCTCCTCCTTTTTTGAAGTCAGTTAAAAATAAACTTACAACCCCGACGTTCTTAGCTAGTGGATTTCGTTCATCATTATTAGAGCCTTGTATTAAAATAAAATTACAGAAAATGTGCAAAATTAACAGAATAATTAAAACAATTGTAATAATAAATAGACCTGAAAAGTTTGTGAAATTACATTTGTTTTACAAGTTTTATTGATGTCCAATAAATCGTATTCACCCCTTAAGTTTACTTCCCTTGGAGGTGAAATATTTCCTTCAAATTGAAATGGGATCACTATTGAGGTATCCCCTTTCCAATAACAAAAGAATCATCGAAATCGGTTTACAAACATCACAGTAATAGCATAACATAAATTTTTGTGATGGTGTTTATTTTTTCCTCCTGTTCTTAGTTTTTTTTTATAATAGCAAGTGATGGGACGAACATGTCGTGCGCCTGGTGGAAAGCGACACGCCTATCCATAACAGTTGCATTGCCATTCAGAATTTCAAATCGCAAAAATGTTGCATTCATCGCCCTGAGACATAAGTTGACAAGTCCCATTTTCCGTTGCAACTCTAATTTATGCTTGTCTTTCCAAAAGAACCCTGGGTACAAAGAAGAGTATTTAGAAAATTATGTCGTGAACCGTGCGCTATCAGACTATAGTAGTATATTGCGAAGCGCCTAGCCGTCGGGACCATAAAGCTTTGTGTCTGGCCGTGTAGGTATACTAGGTGATTATGTAGCGTGTTGCCTGCGAGGGTTGCGGTCGATTAATTGGATCGTTCGTTTCGTAAGTAAATCTCGTTAACGGATTAAACGGATCGCTTACTCCACACAATGTTGAACATACTTTATTTCCACGTAGAATAACGCTAAAAAAAATATCGGTGGAAGTCATTGACTTACAATTATATGGACGTCGGGTCCGCGCTAAAAAGTGTCCGAACTTATAGGGCGTTAAAATCGTATACAGAGCGTCATTCACGCTTTAGTCTTCGTTTGTTCGACTGACGGCGAAGCAAGCAAAATTAGACAGTACTGCGATAACATTACAATTTAAATTCAACGTTTTAGCTTTTTCATATTCCTTTACATGTCACTACGTTTAAATAGGTTGATTTGGGACATTTTTTTCGTGGTTTTTCTATTAGACCCGTCGTCCATTTATTTGTAAGTCAATGGTGGAAGTCCAGTGTGGGAGAACGGTTGTTTTACAATCGACAATTAGACAAATGAATTTAATTTCTTTAGTGACATACGTTGGTGAATGTTTAGCATAATTATCATGATATGTCAGTGTTTTGTTTTTAAACGGAACAGGCGCCAGTTACGCCGCGGCGACCGCTCAGTTACCACGCCGTCATGTGCATTAATGTCGAATCTGAATAGTATTTATTAGGTAACAACATTTAAAAATGGACGCTCATTTAAGTTAAAACGTAAAAGCTAAACAAATAGAGCGTATTTTGCCATGACAGTTAGACGAACGCGGACTCCGCTCTTCGACCGCGCAGGGTGAGTTAGGAGAAATCCGAAACTATAGAAGATACAAAGAAACTGTCTTAGGAACCATGAAGTCTTTTTGTGAAAACAATTTTGGCATAGTAAATTTTTTGGTCAAGCATGAGTTGTCCATAAAAATGCCTAAAATTGATCAATTTTTTTTACTGCTGATCGACTCAGTTTAATGAAGGGATCGAAAAATCGGGACAGCAGAAGTGGTCAAATTTCATATTTTTCATACAAAACGCATTAAATTGTCTAATTTTTTAAATTTTAATGGACTCAGTTTCTTATAAGGATGACTTCATTATATCGGAATTAAAAAAGGGGAATTAATTGTTTTCAGGATTTTATATGATCAGATAAAGCACATCCTATCGTGTAACATATTAGCACATTCTTTAGATAATATCCTTGGGTGCATGGAATATTTTTTGTGAGACCGTCAATAGTAAATATCTAAACCATTTGATGTAACAAAACAGTTTTTCCCGATTCTCCTCCGGTAACTCGTCTTAAGATTAGTATGTGACATAAGTACAAAATCAGATTGATATATATATGTATGTATTTATTATTTGTCTGTAATCAGTGCATGATTTTTTTAAAATATATAATAGACACACGCTTGGCGACAATCTCTTTAGCCTTGAATAGCCCCAAATTGTACTTTTAGGGAAACATAGATAGGTCATTTTCTCCTTTGCCGTACGCATCAGAAAGGAGGTAGCAAAGCGCTTAGTGAGAATAGGTGGAATATCAACGACATAAGAATGGAGTGCACCGAATCTTCTAGTCGATCGAAGGAGGAACGGTGAGGGTGGAACTAAATTGAAAAGCTCTTGCGCACAATTCCCGAAATGTATCTGATAGAAAACCGACAAGCAGGTTACTTTCCTGCGATGGTCGAAATTTCGTAGCTTCGACTCCACAAGAGAATTGCTGTTAATAAGTTTCTTTGCTTTTCGCTCCACCGAGTCCAAGGCAGCTAACTGGTAATGGGCAGAGCCGTCCCAAAGGTCGCAGCGGTACTCCATACACGATCGAACTTGTGCATTATACAGATTTAAAAGCTGTTCAGGTGTGAAGTACCGCCTAACCTCGTAAGGTATGCCTAGGTTTCTGGCAGCAGTTTTTGCCAAGCACTCGATGTATCGCCCAAAGTTGAGGTCGAATGATAAGTCCAGACCAAGTAGCTCAAGGTGGTCCCTTATCGGCACGGATTCATCTCGGAAAGTCGTAATAAGGTGTAGAGGACTCAGTTTTGATGTGAAAAGAAACGCCTGTGTTTTAGCCGCATTAAACCTGACCCTGTTCGCATCTCCCCAATCGGTACAGGCTCAGATTCAACCGGGTGACCATTTGAAAAAAAAAAAAACGCGAATTCGAAATAATTGTAATTTTTTTATAAAAGAAAAACCAACTTCAAAAGTTAGTGGAATTACATTTATTTGCCAAGTTTTATTGAAATCGGTTACCGGAAAGTGCGCGAAACCGGATTCATTCCCTAGTTTGCCACCCTTAAAGGTGGCATTCTTCAAATTTAAACCCTCTTTCCAACAAAAAAATAATCATCAAAATCGGAAGTCGGTTAAAAATAATTTCATTTTCAGAAACATTTCTCGCTAATGGTCAAGGAAAACATAGTAATGGAACCTGCACGTCAGAGAAAGTTTACAATAGCGTGTGAAGTACACTCTCCCTAGAGAAGACGTACGCTTACATTCATGATATGGTTTGAACTGATTTGTACGATAAATAATATCATTTTTGGCTAGGGTTGTGAAGTGTTATGGGCACTGTCAGGTTCGAAAATCTTATGAGACTCTCAAAGAGCGTTCAAGAACGAGGCTGTTCTATTTTCAGCTCCCCACATGCTGTAGTTTCATCATTGACGTCAACAAGGTCTTATACGCGACATACGCGTCCGTTATTCATTCAGCTTTAAGGTCCATTGAAAATCGGCGTTCTAGTTTAGACTGTGGCTGTAGCTGAATAAAATCCATTTGCATAAGTCACAGCTGCACAGAAGACAGTCTATCAAATTGTTGTAAATGCCATTTCGTTGTTTTTGTTTCTTTTTGTGTTGTGACGTTGGAATAATCTCTTGATACTGTAATCCTTCAGTATCTTTCTTTTTTGATATGTCGGTATATAATCGCAAGGGAAACGTTAAGGGGAACACCCTTATTATAGATTTTGTCAGGAAATAAAAAAAAACAGTCGAGGATTGATAGTTGGCCTATTTATTCTTCGTTATCAATTCGTTCAGTCAGTGGAGCAATAATAACGTCGGTTGATTGGAATTCATTTGTTTATCCACTTTTCATAGTAATTATTTCGAAAGTACAAAGATGAATCAGTTTAAATGGATTTTAAATGACACGCGGCGAATCCACAGGAGCGGCCGCGCTCGGTTGATCACTTTTCAAGTAGCTCCCACAAAATAATCAACTTATCAATGCGCGCTCGTTTATAAAGCAATGACTATCAACTTCACTCAACGTCAAAAGATTCAAGCGATTCAGTACCCCCTCTACAACCTCACAATTTGAGTTGTCAAACTAACGTGACATTAGTAAACAAAATCACTATGATAGAGACTAGTTAATGTGACTTATAGATAGCTTTCGTTGTGTAAATCATTTCTGTAGTAGTTAGAAAACAGCACGTAATAATGTTAGCTAAGATTGAACCCTTCGTAAAGCGCATAACGTAAACAATGAATCGAATTCTATTACGTTACGTTTGAAATCATATCTGGCTTCAACAAATATATTTTTCAAATCAGAATATAGGTCTTGTTTATTTCCACATCGGCACGTGCTGTTGTTTTCATGCAATCGCGGACTTTGTATCTTCAGTTGTCACTTGCTCTAACCTCGTCGTGTTTTTTTAGAAAAAAAAAAACAACTTGTGTAACATATGAATGCGTCAAAATGAAAACGGCTTAATCTAATTTTCTATATTAAATTCACTTACTCGAAGTAACATTTGCGCTTCAAATATAAAGCATATAAATAGAACAAGTAGTTCAGTTTCAAATTGATGCGTAGTGACCTAGACTAATCTAATTTAACCTCAAATTAATCTAAGTAATGGGATTATGACTATGTTGACGTTAATATTAAAACAAAAATATCAAGTTCCTAAAAAGAACAGAATAAGGACGTGGGACATTATGTTATATATCGAGTTCTTAGGTTTTTGCGATTGTTACACATAGGAAATAAAACTATTTTTGCGGATTTAAATGTTATAATTAGCGTACTTTTATTTCTGTACTGTGGACATTGTTCTGACGTTTCAGTAGAGACCCGTGCTTAGTAGATGGATGTATGTAGGTTAAAATTATTTCTCCAAGAATTTAACAAATGTGGAAATATTCATGCGTACGCAGAATGACAGAACTTGGCTGTGAGCCGCGGACGTTGACCTATCTGTATTTAATTATATGTAAATGGAAAGCTCACAGTGACGCTGGAATTGCCGCAAATATTATGGCAATAAAGTCCTTTGATATTGCTTTGATTACTTGAGGTAATAATAGATTTATGACATATTGAGATTTTCACGCTTGGAAATATAATTACTACTTAGATTACTTTCATCAGACGAGACTATTTGTAAAGATTCCGATTTTTTTAGTGATTTAGCTGACTTTTGTATTGGTATAATGATATGAGCTATTATAGTCGGTCCAATCGCTTTTGACAGCTCGAATTCTGATTAATTAGTGATGTCCTAATGCGTTTCCGATTCGATTTTTAATAACAATCGAATGAAGAAGTTTTAATCGTGAATGTGAGCGGGTTCAAACGAGAAGATATTGTCTGATTGATCTGGGATCGTGATGTTGCGTTTGATAATTTGTGTACTCAAAAATTAATAGTTATGATTTTCGTACCTATGGAGAAGAATCCGATAATTCATTATAATAAACAATAAAAATGTAATATAATTATTTATATTTTGTTATAATTATTAATACAAAGATCGAACACTTAGAAAAAATGCCTTAGATCCGACCGGATTCGAACCATAGTGCCAGGCGCTATACTAACTAAGCCACGCAACGAATCAGTGGAGAATTTTTCTGTGTTTTGTCGTGTCTTTGTATTTTGGTTTTCAACGACTTTTTAGCCGTAGCGCCATCTATGAGAAATCTTAAGTATTATTTATATTTCGAAATTTTCTCTAATCTCGGGTCTGGATTTTTGTGGTACCGTCGTTCTTTCCGATTTCCATAACACAAGCGCTTTAGTTACTTACTTTGGGAACAGAACAACGTATGTGACATTGTTTAATATTTATATTAATCAAAAAATACAATAACAGATATTATATTTTTTATTACGATGCAAGTGACGGCACGAGTAAGCTTTCAGAGCTTTAAATCGCAAAGATTTGAGGGGCGCTGCCACCGCGCCTGTCACCCTGAGACAAGTTGACAAGTCCCATAATTATTAAATGATTAAAAATAATTTCTAATCAATTATTACCGTAATTTTACCAACATGGATTGCCGCTAAGTAATGCGTGAATCTATTAATTTATTTGACGTGGAATTTCAATAAAGATTTCACAACCAATGACTAATTTCAAGTTTCCGGTAGCAAGAAAGATAACGATATATAAAAACATGTAAATCCGTGTATCAGGATCATTCTAAACGATGGTTCCGAAAACAATTCCGATTAGACGGCAAAACAATCCATCTATGTCATATTATCTTTGTATTAAGAAGTGTAGAACAAATAAACTACGCGTATTTGTTTGTTTAACACGTGTTTTGTTTAACAGGAACTCAGCACTAAATGTTATAGAAAACAAAAGTAGTTTTCTCTACCTTAACATTGTACAATGCAATAATGCTCACTGCTTGGCGACAGAAATAGGTAAGATGGCAGTACTTCCCTGGACGAACTCTTTCTACTGTTGGCAAACAACATTTCAGTTAATAAAGGAAACTAGGGCGACCATCAAACCGGCAAAATATTACAGACCAAACGCAAATAGGTTAAAATGATTTATTAGGACTGTAATGTTAAGAATAACTGTCGCCTTTGACGTAATCAGTTTTAAATTATTTTGGCCACTTTATTTCTTATTCGTGCCAATATTATTTACTGAAAGTATCGTATTTACAGTTTTCATAAACTATACTACGAGAAATGAAATGAATGAGTGCCCCTCATACCTTTTTTTAACCGACTTCAAAAAAAGAGGAAGTTCTCAATTCGACTGTATGTTCTTTTTTTTGTATGTATGTTACGCGATAACTCCGGTATTTGTGAACCGATTTTCATGATTCTTTTTTTGTTGGAAAGGGGGTACTTCCATAGTGGTCCCATTTCATTTTGAAGAAAATCATCCACCTCGAAGGGTGGCTGTTCACGCATGAAGATTCGTTGTTATAAATAGCGCCTAACTTTAGTTTAGGAGCAATTACTTTAATGGTTGATTTTGCTATTTCTCCCATTCAAGGCGTTTTTCTCTCAATATACTTTGAGTAGTGTCGTAGTGAGAACCTATTTTATATTATCTCCAGTGTCAAGTCCTGTATAGTGACGAACTAGGGGATATTTCAATAAAACTTAGCAAATAGCCGTAATTCCACTTACTTTTGAGGTCGGTTTTTTATTTATTTACTTTTCATTAAAAACTAATTGCGTATTTGACTTCCATCTCACCTGATGGAAAGTGACGATGAGGTCAATGGTGTAGTAAGCACACCTAAATAATGCCTATTCACTCTCGCCTTGAAAATGCCCAAGTTATACCGTTTAGAGAACAAGTCCGCAGTCAGGGAATTCCAGTTCATAGCCGTACGCATATAAATGTGGAAGCGAAGCGCTTTGTGCGAATCCTTGGAATATCCACAACATAGAAGTGGAACCCCAGCCTACGTCTGATCCCCAGATGGTGGAAAGAGAAGGCGGAATTAATTTGTGCTATTGCCTCACACACTCACCATGATATATTCGTAGAATACCGATAAACAGGTAACTTTAACGCGGTGTTCAAGGCTCTGCTGCTTCGCCTCTACTAATTCCGAGTCACCGATAAGCCTCTTGACACGCTTTTCAATAGAATCCAAGGCGGCCAGTTGGTATTTAGCAGAACACACAGTATTCGCTCACGCGATGCGCTCCTCCTGCCGCAAAATGGCGGCTATTTGGTTTCGCAAATTAGAAAAGGATTCAGTTTAAATACAAGTTTTTATAAACAAAAAACTACTATTCTGCATTGCTAAATAAATACCCTCCGTACTACCAACAAAAACATCTCAAATAAAATGCAGTAATACACCGCAAATCCTGCACTTAAAAGCACTAATGAAATTTTTGGTGTACTTGGATAAATATGATAATATTCCGTTTGAGTGGTTCTAACGTTTACCATGAAATTACTCCTTAAAGTATAGTTTATAAACATTTATATTCAGGGTAAACTTAAAAAAAACGCTACTTACGGTATGTTTTTAATAAATAAACACCGAAATCACCAGCCCAAATAATAACACACACGATTGTCGTGACGTTTTTTGAAGTTGTTTATTTTTTTTAAATGACACACCCAGGCATTAAAAACTTTCTGGTTTGCTAGAGTAGTTACCGAAATAGCAATTAATATTCGTTTTTTTACCTGTTATAACTTCGATATCCGATAAATCGGTATAAAATCATCACCGGCACCTCTAGGTGTGGTATGCGTTTACGGCTGCATGTATCGCGTGAGCGGATATATAGTTTGCGTTAGTGGCGCGCGTGTGGCATGCCTGTGACATGCCTTCTAAATGTTGTATGAAAAACCGTCCTCCACCATTGAGAATGACCCTTACTTGTATATATTATGTACATTGATGTACCTAATTTAAAAGCACTAAACGGAGGGCAAACACGATGAAATCCTCCAGCTCGTTAAAATGACGACGGACATTACTCGCGGCGTTTACGATTGGAATAAACAACATTTTATGATAGTAACATCGGTAATGGAAACTTTTGACGAACAAATTTGTGCGCAGAGTAAACAATAGCTTAAGTCAAAATACACTTCGGTTATTAGAAAGACGTTGGCGAACATTCATTATTGGAGTCAGAGGACTACGAAGGCCCATCCACTCGCGCGCTTGTCTTCCTTCTTCGTAATGCATACAGCGATTAAATGGTACATATAACGTGACCATTATGTTCTTTCCTTAGAACCTTATAATAGTTACGAAATATTTAACGATAAAAGAAGATTTAAAAAATAATTAATTCTCCTTTTTAGTGGCTGTGTATATTTTACGCTTTTGCGCCATTTTTTAAATTTATTGTCACGACGTGTGTCCGATTTTGAAAAAGCGAGACATTTCTAAGTATTTTGGGGGACAACGGGATAAGAAGCTTAAAAGCTGGACGTATGGTCACGTTAGGTATACACTACCGGTATTAATAATAATAACGCACACACTCAACATAGCCCCGCACTAGGGAAACCCTGTGTCGCGGGTGCCATGGACACACACATAGACAACCATAAATTACACCCAAACTCACGAGAGAAATAAATGTAGGTCATACAAATATTTCTTTCGACCCGGGAATCGAACCTGGGACCTCTGCGTGGCAGTCCGGCATGGTAACCGTTCGGCCACGGAGGCAGTTATTACGGACGGCCCTACGCGTCTGGCCGGTCAGAGTAATATGACTAGAATTATGTGAATAATTCAGGGGTTCTGATTGACCGGGCGTCCGCGGTGCATTGATAGGGCAGGTACGGTGTGGGAGACGCCGTATCGGCATATATATAAGAGAATCTGTAAGATTTGTTGATTCACTTTCATTCTTATTCGATCCCATCCTAGTTGTTTATTTATTTAAAAACATGTAACATTACAGTATGCACCATGGCGTTCCAGCAGAATTAATTACTAATCACTAACCTAAACTAAGATTACCTACTGACTAATAAACATCCTGGCTTCTCTTTACCACTCTCTTCTATTCATTTATCATTTTCGCCATCTCAGTCATAAACAGATCACACTGTGGTGATGTTGCGAATAAAGAGTTGAGGAGAGCAGTCGCTCGGAGGATCGGCGAGTGTCGGTGCTGTTTCGTACGTGAGGGTGCAGTTGCCAGGAGGCAGGGCTGGGCAAAATACATGCTACATCTTAATTGAAATACAAATTACAAAATACTTCCTTAAATGTATTTAAAATACAAAATACCAAATACTTTCTTGAGGTGTATTTGAAATACAAAATACAAAATACTTTCATGGGGTGTATTTAAAATACAAAATACAAATACAAATTACAAAATACTTTATTAGTATACTTATCGCGACATGTGGAAACCAACAACTTCCTTCAAAGGATTTCCTTCCACAATACATATCTTGAAAAAGAAGTTTTAAATATTCAGTTTTACCAGAAAAAAACTGTTAAACCAATACAACCATACTTCAGAGCACGAACCCTGCTACTCTAAGTTCTAACCGCGAAAAGATGACTTTGACGTCTTTGACAATACCATGCACTGTTGCCACCTGCAAATGTGCTTCTACTGCATTGAATACGAGTATTTAAGATGTCGTGAGTGTTGTGTGTCGGTGTAGTGAGTACCCTAGTGCACAAATAAGTAATGAAGATAAAGTGCGGGTAGTTAGAAAAACTCGCACAACTAGAAGATGCTGACACCCGCCTCTTCAGTCCTTGCGAGACCATGGACGTTGCAATATGTCCGAAAAGTCGAGGTAAATAAAATATGTTTATACGTGAATAAGTCCCGAATTAAAAATCAAATAATTTCATACTTCATTTTTTGAACGTTCCGCTTTACACAAACGGACGCACGCACGCACGCACGCAGGCACGCACGCACGCAGGCAAGCACGCACGCACGCACGCACGCACGCACGCACGCACGCACGCACGCA